>NC_081757.1:7625302-7750302 GCF_963082965.1 Carassius carassius | reverse complement strand
TGAGAGCTGTTTATGTATTGTTCTGCATTGGTTTAATGAAGTGAAAATTGCTAAATAAACAGAATCTGAATGTTTAGTTTGTGTTTCCCCATCATTATGACAATTTAGCATTTTGAGCGCAAGTACATAGAGCCTGACTGGGTCTCAACATACACTAAATCACTCCTTATAAAAATAATAATGGTGACTGATAAGGCATCTATTTCTCGTGCATCAAGTTTAAAATTTAAATTCCCTAACCTGAAATAGTAAACTTTGCTACATAACTTGTTCAGCACTATTGGTGAATGATGACAAACTTATAATGAAGGAGGGGCCCGAGCCATATCTAGAAAATGGGCTTGGATGGGCTTGAAAACCATCCTAAACAACCCTAGCAACACTAAAGCCCTTTTGAACAGCTTAGCATCCACATAGCAACACCCTGGTAACCACTCATAACATCCCAGCATCATGGGGGTTTTAGTCGGTCAAGCACAACTTGCATTTCCATTAGAAAATTTAATCATTTTGAAAATCAGGTATTTTGATATAAATATAGGAATTTTAAAAATGACTTTGAAATGGAACTAAGGGAGAAAGACAGAAAAAAATTGTTAACATTTTTTAAAATAGTTAAAATCATTTTTAAACCAATGCATTTCATCATTTTAGATATAGTTAAAAATGTTTTCTGTTTATACAGATGAAAAGCTTCAACCTATTTCAGTTAGCAACATTTCTAATTATCATTTTTGTTCTAAAATGGCAAAAACTAAAACTAAATTATAATTTATTATTTTTTTTAAAGAAAATCAAGTTAATTTTAAATTAAAACAAACTATACTAGGAGGAAAATGCAATAAAAAATATATATTAAGATTCGAAATTCAATTAAAATCAATCCTAAATCCATCATTCTGTTATCTTAACTCTGTGTATTTTTTGCAGAGGTAAGCATTTTGTGATCGAGTTGGGAATTCAACTTACAGGTCAGTGCAATCCCACATGTAAAGAACCTATATGTGGATATATGCGCATGAAACCTATATGCAGTGTATATGCATATACATGCTTCATATATGCGTATATATGCCACATATAGGCAAAATTGAGGTGCATATATGTGCATATACAGGAAATATAGGTCTCCTGTATTGCTTAAAGTTATTCATATCCACATATGAGCCCTATACATACAAGATATGTCTTCTATATAGCTAATGGCAGGATCTGGTCATTTTGTAGCTCATGTCTCATTTTTGACTGTCATACATGATGCCTAGCTCATATTTTCTATTCTCAAGGCAAAAACTAACTACATTTACTTGAGTACAGTACTTAAGGACAATTTTGAGGGATCTGTACTTTACTCGAGTATCATTTTTGGGGAGTACTCATGACTTTACTCAAGTACATTTGAGAGGCAAATATTGTACTCTTTACTCCGCTACATTTCTATCCATAACCGTAAGTACCCGTTACTTCTTCGGCCCCATCCACACGGAGACGGACCCCCGATCTTTTTTCCCTCGTCTCAAGGAATATCCGCATCCACATGAAACCAATGTAGTATGCATGCCAGACCAGCATGTGGCGCTGTAATTCTGCCACAGAGATACACTTAAAACGGAGAAGAAGACAAGGAATTGCTGATAAACTTTGCGCGTGGTACACAAGCGAACATGGAACAATACATTTATTAATCCGTGTTAATGTTAGCGTTCAGTGTTTGTTCATGTTTTTGTTGCTGTTACGTGATGTAGTGGTGTTTGACTAGGGGCGAGACGTGGGCTGATGACGTTATATTTTCAGAAAATGTACGGATTCGCCGTCCGTACGAAACGCTAAGGCGGCGTTTTCAAATATATCCACTCTGGGACCCAGTTTCAAAACATCGGTTTCACTCTTCCAAAACACCAGATCCGTTTGGACGAAAATGCCTATCGGCTAAAAAATTGGTACGCCAAAAAAAAAAAAAAATCTCGGACACCCTATCAAACGTCATTGGATATTGCAGGAAGGAAGAGGAGGAGGAGGAGGATGATGAGGCGCGTCATGACAGACCTTCAAAGAATAATAAAGATAATTTTTTTTTCTGTTCAGTTTGTCGTCTTATTTTTGTTCTTGTACTATTTGATTGTTCTTTTAAATACATAATGTACATTTCTATATTTTGGACTTTTATTTATGTTGCCTAGCAGTTTTTTTTTTTTTTTTTTCTTGGACTATATTTTTTGTTTTGTACTATTTGATTGATCTTGAGTAAGTAAATGTACATTTTGGACTTTTATTTATGTTGCCTAGCAGCTATGGATTTTAATTTTACTATTATAGGTGAACATATAGGTGCATATATACGTGCATAATGTACCTATATAGGTATATGTATGCACATATATATGTGTACATATATGTACATATATATGTTCATATATATGTGTGCATATATGTACATATTTGTACATATAATATAGGAAAACGGCCAATTTTATATATGTCACATATATTAAAAACCTATATCAAAACCTATATTGAAACATATTTGTTTATATAGGTTTTTTCCATGTGGGATGCACTTCCTAGCAACAATGAAAGCAATGTTTGTATATTTTATTTTGTGGTTGTGTCTGAGATTAAAATCAGTGCAATTTCCTAAGAGACAACGCTCTGAGTCCACTGGAAATGGAGTGTCCAATATTTTGGCCACTGTACTTCTAAGCTCTTGCCAACATTTCTAGCTTTACTGCACCCAACTGTAGAACTCAATGTACTTTTTTCCAAGCCAATATTTCTCTAGTAAGTCTGGATTATAACTATACAGCATTAATGTTGTTTAATACATTTAATATATAATCCAATTGAATCTAAAGCTGAACTTGATTCAAAAAATTGCTTTGATCCAAGTTCCAGTGAGAGCACAGTAGGCAAACAGAAAGGTAACTCAAAAAGCCAGCAACACTGCATTGTTCAGAAAAAAAGTACTTGGTCTATAGAGACATACATTTCATATTCCCATGTCTCTCTTGATTTGTCAACACTAGGGACTGAGTGAGCTAAAAGTATATTTTGGACAAGAGTGCTCCAGAATATTGAGCGACCTCAAATAACTTCTCTATACTTGTCAGTTTAGGTAAAGCCTCTGATTGCCAGGACCGCTCCTTGGGAAAGATCTTGGTTGTAACAAATGATGTGCTTGTTAGATAGATCATGTTTGTTTGTCACTTGCGTTCTCTCCTCCAGGAGTACTTTCAAACAAAGATGCAACAAATCACGGTTTGTGTAGCCGAATAGTCACTAGATGAATTACTATAATCAGTTTATGGCAAGGAAAAAAATACTCTACAGTGGAGCCTTTTCAGCCAATATTGCAACAATAATGTAAATGTTAGCATGAGGTTTATGATGCAGAGCTTTAACCTAATTTTAAAGATGCATAAATGTTGAATTTAGCAACAACAAAAAAAAAAAAAATATATATATATATATATATATATATATATATATATAAATAAAATAAATTATTTGAATAGATTATATTTTAATGAATAAATGCAATAAAATGTTAACAAAATAAATGAATGATCTCTCAAATTGACCAAAAAATTGAGAATTTGGCAGTAAATGTAACATTAGAAAAACGCAAGTCTTGCATGCTCAATGTGTACTTTTGAATTACAAATTTAAGGAAGATTATACAGTATTAATGAATCAGAGCTTGTTCTCTGCCAGATGCAGAGTTCCTGAGCATCCCTGCTAGCGCTGCTGTACTCAAGATGGCCAAAAAATAAAACATCATGACTGATATTTGCATGCAATTCTTATAAACATACCATTACATAGCATTAAGTCAAATTCTGAATCATTAATCAAATTTAAATCAAACCAAAGGCTCCCTCCACCCAATTGTTATGGTCTCTATTATAAAAGGCGTTGAAGATGAAGATTACAGTGAACCGTAACAGTGTTCCCCCACGGCACGTCCTCGTGCCTACGAAAGTCCAACAGAGGAGGTAGGGTGGGGTTTAAGGAGGCGGGCGTTGGGCAGGCAATGGAAAGGGAGCATAGTCCATAGTGCCAGAGAGGAATGGAGGAAGAGAGGAGCCAGGGAGAAGCCTGGAGCAGGAGTAGCCAGATAGCAGATAGCCAGAGACCAGCCAGGATTGTGGCTGACCCCACCAGGGGAGCTGATGGAAGAGGAGACCATGATGGTGCCAAGCAGACGGAGAGTCAGGGTAACACTGAGTGTCTGAGGAAGGAAGGAGAAGTCTGACAGAGCCAGAGGGATGGAGTGACGAGGCATAGCCAGAGGAGTGGAGTCCCGAGGCGGCGGATGGTCGACAACTGACCAAGATGGAGCCAGAGGGCAGAGGGAGCCCAGTGGGATGAATGGCCACAGTGGAGACGAGGGAGCCAATGACAGGAAGTCCCAAAGCACAACCAAACAACCGGACATTGCAGGCTGAGGGGCTTTCCTGAGGCAGCAGAGACAGGGCTGATGGACTGGCTGGCTGATACAGAGGAGGAGGGAGTGGGAGGCTGGGTGGGAACACAGAAGGACATGAGCAGGGCAGAACCAGTGGAGACGCAGGAGCTTCAGGGCAATACTTCACCAAACCAGTCTATTAAGTCCATTTTAAAGATGTCCATAAGTTCCTCTGAATACAGTCCAGTGACCAGTTGCAGCTCACCCTCAGCGGCGGGAGTGTGGGCAGGGCATCCCTCTAAACCCTCAATCTCAAATAATCCAAAAAATTGCTGTAATTATAATCCACATGAACACAAGGAAGAAACTCAGGGTAGCAGAAACACATGTAACTTAAAACAATAACCAACAAACTACTAAACAGAAGGAAGACTTTGTTATTTTGTTATTCATTTGGTGCCCGAGTCTGAGCAGTAGTTATTAATTTCATTCATTACTACTTACTTACTTAACAAAGTTTTTCAGTCAGTGATTTCAACTTATTTCATATAAAAATACAGCATGCAGTTGCATCAAACAATGGCATAAACATTATTCGATGTAAATTTTGGTAACCGAAATTAATTTGGCGTCCAAGTCTGCACAGCAGTGATTCATTTGGATCCCGAGTCTACAGCAGTGATTCATTTGGAGCCAGAGTCTGCGCAGTAGTTATTATTTTGGAGCCAGAGTCTGCACAGTAGTGATTCTCAACACAGTAGTGATTCATTTGGAGCCCGAGTCTGCAGCAGTGATTCATTTGGAGCCAGAGTCTGCGCAGTAGTGATTCATTTGGAGCCAGAGTCTGCACAGTAGTCATTCTCTGCACAGTAGTGATTCATTTGGAGCCCAAGTGTAAGCAGTAGTGATTCATCTGGAGCCAGAGTCTGCCACATTAGTGATTCTCTGCACTATAGTGATTCATTTGGAGCCCGAGTCTGAGCAGTAGTGATCCATTTGGAGCCAGAGTCTGTGCTGTAGTGATTCTCTGCGAAGTAGTGATTTATTTGGAGCCAGAGTCTGAGCAGTAGTGATTCATTTGGAGCCAGAGTCTGCACAGTAGTCATTCTCTGCACAGTAGTGATTCATTTGGAGCCCAAGCTTAAGCAGTAGTGATTCATCTGGAGCCAGAGTCTGAGCAGTAGTGATTCATTTGAAGCCAGGGTCTGCACAGTAGTGATTCTCTGAGCAAGTAGTGATTCATTTGGAGCCCGAGTCTAAGCAGTAGTGATTCATTTGGAGCTAGAGTCTGAGCAGTAGTGATTCATTTGGAGCCAGAGTCAGATCAGTAGTGATTCATTTGGAGCCAGAGTCTGCACAGTAGTGATTCATTTGAAACCAGAGTCTGCGCAGTAGTGATAGAGGTGGAGCCACTGTATCAAAGACTGACCTAAACTCATTCACAATCATGACACATTTTTGTAAGCATTTTTTATTAATTTAGATTTGTCTCAGTTTTTGAAATTCACAACATTGATTCTGTTTCTTTTTATTTTTATTACTGTGAAGCAGCTTTCCAACTCTCTATAGTATAAAGTGCTATAAAAATAATGGTGACTTGACAATTGCAGCTTAACAATAGCAATTACTGTAGCTTCCACTATTCTTATTTACAACCCACTTGAAAAAGAGCTCAAAGAGTTTCACAACATGTGCTCATCTTGTAAATAATATAATTAAAGTATAACTTGTCTATCTTCATCAGTTGCCTTCCCACAGTAAACATCTTTAATGGAAACATAACAAATCTGATTTGAAAAATGAAGCCATGTTTTTGCCTAAAGCGTATAGTTGTCTCAGAGAAAAAAAAAATCAAAATTTCAGTTTACCTCAATTTGTTCTGCCAAAACAAATTACACAAATGTATGGGAAAAACACAGCTAAATGTAAACACTTGCTAACAGTAGCTTATCCTGATTGTCTATCATGACCAAACATTCACCCAAAATATACAAGCATATTACTCAAAATGGGGAGGTGGTTTACAGTAAGTTGCTGATTTACTGGGTAAGCTGTTTTCATAAAACTGGTAGAATAGCAATGCTAGCATTAGTATGGACATGGTTTTGCACAAAATGCTTCTGGCTAAATACTATTTTGCAATAATATTGCAAAAAGTTGTTACTCTAACATCAAAATCCACAGACATACTGTATTTGTTTAGAACTGTTTTGGACTATTTGCTTTCATAAAATGTGCTTGATCGTTGTATATTTCTCTCCTTGTTTAGACAAAATAACTTTTTCACTGGACAAAGTTGTATTAGAGGACTCACATTTTAGATGGAAGCAATGGATTTAAATTAAAAATGTCTTGATGGATGGATTGGATGGATAAAGATGATAGACTGGAGTGGTGTGGATTATTTGTGGAATATTGTGATGTTTTTAGCTTTTTGGACTCTCATTCTGACGGCACCCATTCACTGCAGTGGATCCATTGGTGAACAAGTGATGCAATGCAAAAGTTCTCCAAATCTGCTAGAGTTTAATCTGATATAAAGAAAAAAACTCATCCACATCTTAGATGGCTGGAGGATGAATTTACTTAGGAAATTCTCATTTTTGGGTGAACTATTCCTTTAAAAGGACCATACTTGCAAAGTTTTGGCATCTGCACTTGTATAAAATGAGCATCTGACCTATGTCGCTTTGGATAAAAGCTTCTCTCAAATGCATAAACATAAAAGTCCTATATGCCACAGACATACACATACACTCAAACACACAGTGGCTGGCCTGCTCGGACAGTGAGTGGGTGTGAGAAGGTGATAAGCGTCCCTTCGGCTAGAGTCTCTCCATTGGGACCTGACCTCCTCCCAGTCTCCCACAGACCACCAGTGGAATTTGCTCATCAATCATATCTCTCCTAGCTCCAGATGCATGTGCATGTGGGGGCGACGGATGGATCAACAGGTCCATGAGATTCTCGTCAAACTTTGGACGGAAAGCAACGGCGGTCGGGGACTCGGCTAAACAACACTTTAACATCTGGGTGAGCTGGCTGCCGAACACAAACTGACTGAGCGAAGGGGGGGAAAAGGGGGTAGGAGAGGTTTGGAGGGGAGTTTAAAGGAATAGTTGACCCCAAAATGAAAAATCTGTCATTATCTACTCACCAACATGTCGTTCAAATTCACTTGATTTTTTTAATGGAACACAAAAGGGCTTTTCACACTTGCAATTTTAAATTTGCCAAGCTGAAAAAAAGGAACAGTTTAAATGGGTCCTATTATGCTTTTTTACTTTTCCAACTTCAGTAAGTGTGTAATGCTGCTTTTTGAGAATAAAAAGCATAAAAAACATCTGCTAGGTTACAAAACTCCAAGTCCTCTCTAGGGCTGGCACGATAACATATTTTACACTACATGATTATCGTTGCTAAAAGAATTCACAATAAAAGTATATCATTATATATAGAGAAATCTTGAAAAAACAAGTAAAAAATGTAAACACAAAATAAAAAATAATATAAAGTATATATATATATATATATATATATGTATATATATATATATATATATATATAGGCTGTTAGTCAATTAAACTAAATTAACGACTGAAAATACGCACAAAAAATTATTAAAAAATATTTTTGTGTTAAATGAGAAGGTTTCAAGTAGACATTACAAATTGTAGCTTTAGAAATATTTTATTTGATTAAAAAAATTATAATAATTACACAAACATTTATGCTACAACGGCCTACCATAAACTATGGAAGATAAAAGAAGACAATTTGAGAAAGATCTCAGTATTGTTTGTTCAAACAATGAAAGTCATTGGTAAACAAAACAGCTTTGTTACCAACTGTCTTCAAAATACCTTCTTTTATGTTCCAAAAAATAAAGGATTGAAACAACATGAGGGACGTGAGAGGAAAGTATGGCACAATTTAAAATATAAATATATATATATATATATATATATATATATATATATATATAATTTTAATGCATTTATTATTGTTCTTATTATTAATTAAATGATACTCTAAATAAGAAACTAAATCTGCCAGCAGGTAAATGTCTTCATTCGAGGCGTTCAAACGGTTGAATCATTCAGGAATGAAGTAAAAAGCTCTGTTTATTAATGGATCTTTGAATCATTGATTCACACCAAGAATCTGGCGATACGATACGTATCACGATACATGGATTGCAATACGATATATTGCGATAGACTGCGATACTGTAAGCAAGGTGATATATTGGGATATTTCTTATTTTAGGAATAGTATATATTGTAAGGAAAGCTGTCATTAAGAACACACCACCATATGCAAACCTTAGCAATAAATAAATAAAAATTATTTAAACACAACACAGTGGGATCTGCATTTGCAATAATCAGTCCCTGTAACATTCAACGTTATTGAACCACTTTTTGTGCAGTACGAGTAAAGGGGGATAAAATAAAGTGCTTGCAGGATCCTTTAGTTAAATATATAAAATGTATTTTATAAAAAGACCATATATATTTTTGGACCCAGGTTTAAAGGTTCACAGTTTAAGTTTACAATTGTGACATACGTCATAACATTTTGATCTGAACAAAATAATTACATCTGCTTAATATCAATGAAAAATAAAGTGCTTACAGGGTTCTAAAAGAAAACAAAACAATTGTAAAAAATTTGTTAAGAGATGAAGACTGCCATCTAGAGGTCGGGATGTAAACTCAAAACGAAACAACTGCCATGAATCTTGTATGATTTTTGACCGATGTACTCCTAGTTCCGCGCTCTGACGTCACATAGCCCGCGAAACAACAAAGGCAGCCCCTACGGATGCGGTGTTTATGCAAGTGGTACACGATGAGAAATAGACTTTAGGACAATATAATATTGCAATCAAATTAATAACCTAGCTACCACAATTCCTTGCACTCAGGCAGTTTGCCGTGATTCATCTGGAACACTACAAAGTCATAAGTTGTGGTTTGAAGTCGTGACTTACGGGCTCAAAAACCTGCCTGGAACGCAGCATACATGTTGTGTTGCTCAGAGACGCACAACAATTCTGCTATGGTTTTAAAACAAATGTATTCTTTGCAAAATTGAGCAAAAACATAATATTGTGTTTAAAATATAACAATATCAACTTCTTATTTACTGAACTGTTGTATAAAATCACATTTGCACTTGTGATATTCAGACATACACAACACTCCTCTGATATTGATCTTGCTGCTCCTGCACCATTATTTTTTATAACTAATTAATTAAGTTAACGAGTTAAACTGACAGCCCTAATATATACGTATGTAATATATATATATATATATATATATATATATATATATATATATATATATATATATATATATATATATATATATGCCTTTGATGATTTGTTAGTTACAATTTTTTCAATAAAATACTATTTGTAATTTGTAATAGATAAATGTATGCATGCATGTTTTGCCATGAGTTTTTGTTGCATTTACACAGTTTTGACCAGCAGCTGTCACCAGTGTGTGGTGTTTCAAACAATTCGAAACAGTCAATAATTTTGCAAACCAAATGGTTCAACTGATTCAAAGTTTCAAAAACGTTAATTTTCCCCCATTGGCACAGCATCAAAGTACAACAATGTATGAGAATAACAGAAATTTTTACTCCAAAATATTAGCATCAACTATTAGCATTAACAAACTTATAATGTCAATTGAGTGTTTGAAATAACTTGTATCTGTGAAATGAAGTTTCTTCTTATTACAAAATATACAACGCCCTTAATTAACACAATGCTATTTCATTTTTATATTCATTTATCAACACTTAAAGGCCGTGTGGCAGGGTTAATTTTTCAATGAATTTGTGCAATTTGCTTGTTGGTAATAAACATTTAAACTGTTATCCATTGTATTTTATGTTGTTGGGTATTGCAAAACGGAATATAATACGAAAAAGTAGGTACTATCTTACAGCAGTTTGCAATGATTCTCCTTTCCCCCACAATGCATTGCATTACGTCACGTTGGGGAGAGAATTTCCAAAGCCCGCATTGAGAGCATTGATAGTGACTAGAGAGACGAGTAGTAGACGAGAGTAGATTTCTAGATGACAAAATACAAAGTTTACCAGTACTACGACACTATGACAAAGGTTACCGGTACTTATCTGAACTAACGTCATGATCACTGCCACTGCTCGTAGACTAGCTCCAGTGCTCATTGCTGTGATGCTAAATGATAGCAACTCACCAGGACACTTCACCAACTCTCCACTCATTCTCCTCGGACCATGCATTTAATTGGCTTTGACGGCCATCAGTTCTTGGCAATTCCTCATTTGCCCTCTCACGTCTGACAAGTTCGAAATTATACGGCTGCGGGCCATCTTACATGTTGGTTCTTGCCACCTCTTCCTCATCCCAGTTTTTATCGCAACGTTAAATTGTCCTAAAATCGTTTTTTCAACTTGTACCACTTGCATAAACACTGCGTCCGCAGGCAGTATTATCCGTAGGGGCTGTCATTGTTGTTTCGCGTCCTGACTTGGAGTACATCGATCTAGTAGACTACTGACTGCCTTTCCAGTGCACTTTCACGGTTTAAGGTTGTAAAAACACGGTTTACGGGTTGCCTGGAACGCGGCATCATACTAGGCTGAGGCTACCTTTTCTTCCACTTCTCCCCAACGTGACGTTATCACCGAATTGAGTAAAAAAAAACCTGTTAAAGGTGCCATCTGTCATATCTGGCAAAAAAATCAAGTCATACTCCACATTCCATACCAGATGGGGGCAGTATGCCTCAATAAAGTGAATTGGTCTACTCTACAGTAACAAACGAGAAACAGCATAGTCTCTATGCTCCGCCCCTACCTTCACAACAACACTAGAGCATAGCCGAAGCCTATAAGACAGCGGTTCTCAATTGCAGACCTCGCGCCCCACTGCTCTGCACATTTTGAACGTTTCTCTTAGAGCTTCAGACATTTGTTCAATTCGAACATAAGTGCCCTGCGAAGTGGTCATCACAGGATATTCAGCCATGATTCCAGTTCGAAGTGAACGTAGCTATATGTTCCAATCAAAGTGCATTGAAGTGTGCAAGACGTGAATTTAAATTGTATTGATTTACAGAGGTATATGATGTCACAGTTGTCCATGTTTAAAGACGCTGCACAGCACAAATCAGTGAATGAATGTTTCGATGTGAGGTAAACTTCAACAGATTTCCCCTGCTCAGAGAGTAGGGAGCAATGAACATTTGAAAAACAGTTCATGCACGGAGTTCATTTCTAACGAGCTGATTATCTGAATCAGGTGTGTTAACAAAGAGAAACGTGCAAAATATGCAGAGCAGTGGGGCGCGAGGACTGGAATTGAGAACCGCTGCTATAAGAGGACGTTTTGCCTCCAGAGGAACGTTGGGTGATGTCAAGTGATTTTGAAACATGCCATCATCAAGCTACTCCCCTTCACCTTTACCAGTGAATATGTTCATATTCGTTTTGTTCATATTACATTGAGTTGTATATACACATTATTGGAATTAAATTAATTTGACAGACAGCATTCTGTCAACATCATTGGTCAACATCAGACAGCTGATGTTGACCAAGCTAGCGCCAACCAACGTAACCAGAGCTGCCAACTCTCAAGCATTCACCGTGAGACACACGCAATTGACTCTTTTCACACGCTTTCATGCCACACATCAATTTTCTCACGTACAGAAAAACCACGAAGCAAAGAGGACACGGAGACCAACAGACTAGACAGAGCAGGTTACTTATGATATAAAAATATGGGTAAGTTATAGCTAGCTAATTATCAAACGCAGCTACGGTTAGCCATCGCTAACATTAGCACGTTAATAGAACAGCCTTCGATACATTTCTATGTTATAACTTCCCGAAAAAAATACACAAACATATAAAACAAACTTCTAGCGAAATACTAACAGCATCTAACTTACCAATCCAAAAGAAATGTTGCAAGTTCGGTGTCGAACCTCATTTCTTTCAGGTCCATCAGTTGTCTCCAGCGATTGAAAGCAGTGCCGATGTTTACTCTGGTTCGGCTCCTTTTCTTATCGGATTTGATTTGTGTTTCTGAGCGCGGTTGTTTCCCTGTAGCGGGTGGTGGTCTCTTGCCAAGGGCTTCAACCATCCTTCCGCTTGATTGACATCAGGTTAGATTACGCCCACAAGCCGTGCGAGTTATTCGTGTATTGCAGGTTGGCTGGTGGTTATGTTGCCCGCATACCGCCTCCCATGGCCGAAACTGGTTTTACGACACCTGTCGGGCCGGGGCTCATAATGCTACTGCTAATTAAGGTTGATATCTCTGCAGCACTATAACTTTACATTTTTTTAATGACATCATCGCCCTTATTTCTTCTCATACTTTTGATGCGTGTAGGTAATTTTTTGAATATTTTTAGCTCAATTTTTGCACATGGCACCTTTAATACCAAAAACGTAAAAAACTGGTCTTTAAGACAATTTATGAGACATTTTAAAAATGATATACATACCTTGAGTGATTTATGTACCCATTAATCGACAGTAGTGGTTAACCTGCAACATGGCCTTTAAATATAGGTAGGTTTCATAAAAATGTATAATTTTGAGCAAATAGCTGAGAAAATTGCAAAAACTAAATCATAGATCTATCTGGATCCATCGTCCTGAAATCAGTGGGCTTTTTTAATGGTTGTTTGGTTAAATGCCTGAAATAAATTCTGAAGTGAACACAAGGTCAAGATATTTTTTCTTTTATTTTTGTGATTTTTTTTGAAGCTTTTACTTGTCTTAAAAAAGGCAGTTGCTAACAAATGGCTAAATGGGACAACAGAGGTTGTCTGGGACATTAAACGTCATCATGTCACAGAGCTTATTTTCTACAATAATCCAAAAGTCAATAGGAAAAAACCCACTGTTATCAAAATCTTAATCTATGGGAATTAAATCATTCCAATAGTCTCCAAGAAAATACTCTTCCAAGTCACCCCGCTAAAATCCCTTCCCACTTTTTTGACTCACATTTTCAGATGTTTGCTTGCAATTTCATCCAGGGGGCTGGTTACTCTAACAAGCTGTGACAAACACAATTGCGTTCTGCTAGTGACGTGAAGATCAAAGTTGTCAGGGAAGTGAGCCATATGGCCAACGCATGTATGGCCTCAGAACTCTCAACATAATCAGCCACTGTCTGATCTTCTGCACGAAACAGAAATTGAAGCCAAATGTTTAGAGGTGTTCGGCAAAAGCATGAAATTTTCCTAATGCAATGCAAAATGTTTGATATTTGCTGCTTAATAGATTTGTCTATATTATAGAGCTTCCAGAACACAGCAGGTTTTTATGTTATAACTAACAAGAATTAGTTGAACATATCTTGCTGTTAAAGCTCTGTTTTAGACACTATAACTCAAAACTGCTTGTTGCTGCCTAGCAACATTCGTTGCCTTCTAAGAAGTTACCTTTAAACTAATCTTGAAGACAACTTTGAAAGCATCTTTTATGCATAAGACAATCCCAGAATGCATGCTCATAATTTTGCAAAAGATTTCTTTCTTTGTTCTTTTAATCTTTCTATTCATAAAAGAATCCTGAAAAAATAAATGATTTCCACAAAAAATAAAGCATCATTGTAATAAATGTTTCTTTAGCAGCAAATCAGCATATTAGAAGGATTTCTGAAGGATCGTGAAGACTGGAGTAATGATGCTGAAAATTCAGGTTTGCAAAAAAAAAAACTTTTTAAAAAATACATTCAAGTAGAAAACAACTGTTTTAAATTAAAATAATATGTCACAATATTAAGTTTTGAACAAATAAATGCAATCTTCATGAGCATAAAAGACTTTCAAAAACTTAAAAAAACGGATCTTTTAGAATAATAGCTGAACCAAAACAATGAATCTGTCACTTTGTGCCTGCAAAGGTTCAATTTGAAATCATCACTAGGCGCTTATATAAAATGTTGCAGCAGCTATATACAATCAGAAAAAGCAACAACAACAACAACAAAAGAAATATGGAGGTCTGTGAGAAACTAAAAGCATTGGCAGCAGATGTATTGTTGACAAGAGAAGATAAAATGATAAGGTGTCTGTAGCTTTCTCCTCTCGTAATTCCAGGATGCTTGAAATGAGAAATACCAGACAGGCTGATCCCATTCTCCTGCGCGCCTCGTGTCTCTGTTCTCAGCATCGCTGTGAGACTGCAGAGGTGGTACACGTCTCATAGCGAGAGACACAGAGACAGACCGGATGAAAGACAGACAAGCAGAGAGAAACAAAGCCAGAGATAAAAACTAAACTCCCCGGACTCTATATCTGAGCTGCCTATAGCCATCTATACTGCCTACATACAGTAGGTATCTTAACTGACTGACTGATTGGAACTCTCTACATTGCCAAAAATTCAAGAAATCACAAATCAACACATGAAATGCATGAGAGACCCGACTCACAACTAAGCTGAACAGAGTATGAACTGACATGTTGCTTTGCAGACACCACAGCATAAGAATAAACATACATAGTGCACACAAATACAAACCCGATTCCCAAAAAGTTGGGACACTGTACAAATTGTGAATAAAAACAGAATGCAATGATGTGGAAGTTTCAAATTTCAATATTTTATTCAGAATACAATATGCTGAATACGATGACATATCAAATGTTTAAACTGAGAAAATGTATCATTTTAAGGGGAAAATAAGTTTTGATTTGTTTGTTTTTTTCAAAAAGACCCTATTGCAAAACATTAAATGATTACATCTTGGATGGTTTGTTTGTTTTTTATCAATTCAATGCATTATGGGATTCTCAATTTTGGATTAGTAATGAAAACAATTTTTGAGAAGATTTTTGCATTTGTTGTTCACAATATTAATGACCTTTAAGAATATATATATATATATATATATATATATATATATATATATATATATATATATATATATATATATATATATATTTATATTTTTTTTTTATGTGACTGATAAATTTCACTCAGAAATTGCTTTTAAAATTCACAAAGAATCAAAGAAATGGCAAGTAGCACACTGAATTACACATAAAAGTTTGAAGATCAGTAAGACTGAAAAAGTATTCTTATAAATGTACTCTATCAATCTTTGTTTTATTTACTTCTTTGAAAACTCATTTTTACAGTGCATGCGAGAAGAACATTATCTGGCCTTATTTGCTTCAGTATTATGTTCTTCAGTTCAGGGCTTTGGACCAAGCAGCACATACGAGGCATAGTTCTGGTTTGGCGAAGGGCGTCTCATGTTTTCATTAAGGTGAGAGCAAAACCACAAAATAGGACTCTTCATCGAAGACCTGGCACATTAACGCAGTGCTGCATCTGGGAGAGCATAACAGGAGCTTAAATGAGCTCACCTCAGCTCTTAATATTAATTGATTGATTAATATGGAATTGGGCCTGCAACTACAGTAGACAGCTGCAGTTTATAATACAACAAATATAATATAAACTATTAAAGAGCCAGACACTCTCTAGGCTGAAAAAAAAAGTAAAGACACAAACACTGTCTAGTGGTGCATGCCTGTGTAAAACTCACCGCCACAACGTTAGTGTGTTCTGGGTGGTTTCCAGATAATTTCTATGTGGTTATGAAGGTGTTCTGAGAAGTTGCTAGCATGATGGTATGCGGTTGCCAGGGTGTTCTGGGTGGTTTCCAGGTGGTTAAGTCAAAAGAGCCCACACACAAGTCTAAATGATATTATGTAAGTCTGTGTGATTTTTCAATCGGTTCTAGTGTTCACAAGGCAGAAATTGCATGAAAAAAAGTAAAAGTCCAACAATCCATATAATTCATTCACAGTGCAGGAAAAGTCATACAACAAAGTTTAGCATAGGATGAGAGGTCTAAATTAATATGTAATATGTAAATATGTATTTATATAAATATATATAAATATAAATAAATAAAAAATAAAATAAACATTTGTTTACCTGTATAACATGTGACCATTAACCAACATTAGAAAACCGTGAACAAGCCAATGTGATGTTAAATTGTGTTACAATCTCAAGGGGAATGTTAATAGTTAAATGTAAAAGTGGTTCTGCTGACAAAATTGTAGTGCCCTATGATTTCTACAATGCTGAAAACACACACACACACACACACACAATTACAGTATAGCATGAAAACATCATGGAATTTGGCCAATTTTGGATGAATAAATCAAATTGTTCCACCAAATTTTTAACAAAAATATAATAATAATAATAATAATACTTAAATTTAAGAATGGTTACACATTCATTTGATTACATTCTATATATATATTAACAGTTTTCAACTTAACAAAGTTTAATGAACTCTATTGATTAGACACCATTTAAAAAAATATTAAATACTGTGGTGATGTACAAAGTTTTGACTGTTTAACAACAACAAAAAAGTTGACTTACAAAATTTTTTAATAAATTAATTAAAACAGAAAATTCTGAATTCTTTTAACGAAAGACAAGAAATTTAAAATAAAACATGATTTACCAAAAAAAAAAAGATTTCATAGCAACTTAAAAAGTACTTTTTTAATTAATAAAATTGTTGTTAAAATGTACAATTTCCACAATTTCAATGTTTTTTTATTAATAATATTTTCATTTTAACCATTAACATGGAATCTAGAAAAATAAAATGAAAAAAATTTGGTGGGGAAAAATTGCAAATAATTTCAAAGGGAGTGGTTTTTCACTTTACTGTAAGTTCAGAATGTGGTGATGGGAACTGAATTAAGAAAAAATAACAAAAGATTGGTAAAGACGAATGCAAATCTAAATGTTTTCTTTTTTCCCTCCTGATTTCATGAGTCTGACTCTAGGCACAATCAGGAATTCTCATTAGGATCGGCGCATGATAAGACGTCCTAATGTTGCAGTTTATATTTTTTCCAAAAGGACTGAGCGATTGAGTCTCGCCGTGAAGCTAATTAGCATGATCCACGACAGCTCGGGGAATTGAGGTTAGAGAAATCAAGATTAACAGATTAGACGAATTCTTCTGACCTATTTGGCCTGAATCGTTTGCGATCCAAGACAGCCATGACGCATTCCAAAAAGGAAAGAATTCAAACCCAACGTGAAATTCCTGCAGCGTTAACAGCTAGCATTAGCAGGTGCTAACTGTCCTGTAGATGTCACTGAGGCATAAAACCGCAGAGATCTGCATTCATCATAATGTGAAAAAGATATAAACCAATCGCAGCGCCAAATCATGCCTGAAATGAAAGCGGATCTCGAAAAAGACGGCCCCTGCCGTAACGCAATGCTAAAAATTAGAAAACTTCTCTGCTTTTTGGTCTGCAAGAATCTGGATAATGCTCCAAGAATGCTCATCAAACCGTTCAGGCTGGGAGGTCTGTTTTGATTAAACGATTTCTTCCTATCCAAAGCAAGGTTAAATAAAGCTGGAAGGGTTTCCAAACTAATAACTCTTTATCATGGACAAGATCAGTGTGATGAAAAAGCTAAACAAGAAAAACCTCATTCTTCTCTCCCTGCTGACATTCCCTCTAGGATATCACTTACAACCGCACACTCACATATGAGAAAACACAAGACGAGCCCCATCGGATTCAGCACAACCGCTCTCTAATAGAGAAGGCTGCGCCATCGAGCCGCTGCCAACGCAAGATGGCAGATATAAAAACAAATCTGTGGCAAAGAACAGATTCACAGTTCATAGACCTCAAATGTTCTTCCCTACGCTGAAATTCACCACTTGAAGACCGCATTTGAGTTATCATGTTCCACCCCAATGCAACTTCACTCATCTTGAGCAAGGTAGTAGAATAAGGTAATAGTAGGTAATAAAAAACACTTTTCTGTCACTCAGAAGCGCATTAATTAAGAACAGACGTGTAAAGGAACACCACACACAGTCGGTTCTGACATGCACACACACAAAAACACGGTTTAAAGGAATATTTCTCCCCAAAAAATTAAATTTCTGTCATCATATTCATAATCATGTTGTTCTGAACCTATATGCCATTATTTGCTTTCATATGGGGACCTTTCTGAGGAATTCTCAGAAAGACAGCAAAGAATTTCTGTAAAACAAAGAATTGAATAAATAGATAAATAAATAATAATCTTTCAAATTATTAAACGTGTTAATTCAATTATATATATATATATATATATATATATATATATATATATATATATATATATATATATATATATATATATATAAATCACAGTAATACGATAGATAGATAGATAGATAGATAGATAGATAGATAGATAGATAGATAGATAGATAGATAGATAGATAGATAGATAGATAGATTTTTATGTAATAAAAAATAAAAAATAAGAATTTCAGAAAAATAATGGTACTCAATTTTTTTTTCATGCAATAAAATCTAATAAAATCAAATCTGTCATTATTTATTCACTCTCACATTGCTGTTTTTTATTAATTTAGCTGAAAAACATTGATTTTGAGCATTACTGTGAATTTTTTTTTACGTAATTAAAAAATAAAAAACAAGGATTTTGGAAAAATAATGGGCCTCAAATGTTTTAGTCATGCAATAAAATAAAATTAAAATCTGTCATTATTTATTCACCCTCACATTGTTATTTTTTATTAATTCAGTTGAAAAACATTGATTTTGATTATTAAAATTTTATTACACCAGAAAATCCAGAAGCATTTATAAGAAAAACACAAAATTTTGAAAAACTATTATAAAAAAAATAAATAAAAGATTTGGGGAGAATGGATTTCATACCACCCTAAAAATGCTAATAAATTGTTGTTAAATGGAAAATGAATAGTTCACCCCAAAAATGAAATGTCTGTCATAATTTATTCACCCTGATCCTCTTTCAAATCCATATGCTGTTTTTTGCTTTCTTAGGCATTTCTGAAGAATCTTCATACAGCTCATGCCAACAATGACAATTCATGTCAACCTCCAAAAATATGCCCCAAAAAAAATAAAAATAAATAATCAATGAACAGTTCAGTTCAATTCAATGAACATTTTTAGATATGCCCCACCACCATGGGCTTCTTTCCAGCTAAATACTGTTTTGACTGGGTAAATAATATGAGTAAATAATTATGTATTCAAAACAAATCATTGTCATTGTAGGTTGCTTATAAAAAGAAAAATGTAATTTTAAAAAAGTGTTTTAATATTCAATTTTCATTTCATGCCAACTTTACATTAATTTAAGAATAGTTTCATGCTTTACAAGCCACAGTTTCATAGTAGCTTCGCACCCTAACCATATCACACCAATTCATATGTCAAACTCTGATGAGTAATTACACTTAGCATGCATTAAAATGGTAGGAAATTGTGAGACAAGTGAAACCGCTATAGCTGATTAGTTCCGGTGAATAGAATCTCATGCTTTCCATCACCATTAGCCTCCAATGAAAGCACCTTATTAAACTCATCTTTGAGATTCCTCGCTTGGCTCAAAAGCACCCAATGGAAAACATCTTTTAGGTTCAATATTTACATTGGCAAATGTGCGCTCACTTCATCTGCTCTCTAATATAGAGCTCATTCACGTACATTTAGATTTTAAATTCAGTGTTTCAGAGGAGGGGCACAAAAAGTCACGGTTTGGACTTGGATCCAAAAGATGGAATATATCAGCATGTTCAAGTGTTTGACACGTTTAAAAGTAAGATCCTCACCCACAGTGTGTGCTGATGTGAGCCGAGCCGAACGGCTGTTTGTAATTCGTTCCCTATGCCAGTGATTCTCCAATGGTCAGTTATGACTCGAAAATAGGTCACAGATCTGTTTCTGATTGGATGTTGTGTTCAGTAAGAAACAATGCTAAATGCAAACAATGTTAAATGAACTTCATACCAAAAATGCAAAATAAACAGGCTTAACCTCTAGAAATGCTTCCGTTTACATCTTTATTTGGCATAAAACCTGATACGTAGATTACCAATGTTTGATTTTAATGTTATTTAACATTTGTTACCATATGCTGCGTGAAGCAAAACCAGATGAGAATTACTGCTGCATATTGTGGGAGGCTTTCTGAGCAGCAGGCTCACAATGGGAATTGTGGGATTGACAGCAGAGCAAGTGGAACGAGAGATGCTCAACTTACTGCAACTGAGAGATGAAAAAGTAAACTGTATGCAACTGTATTTGCACAAAGAAATAATACAACTGTTGACTGAATATTGTTGGCAATCATAGAGCACACTAAAGAGAACCATATTCACATATTTTTAGTAGCCAGTTTGCAGTAAGTTTTTTTTTTTTTTTTTCGTAAAATAGCTAAAGCTTTCCAAAAATAAATACATAAATAAATAATAATTATACCAGGAATAGGAATAGCTCACCCAAAAACAATTACTCACCCTCTGGCCATTTAAGATGTAGACGAGTTTGTTTCTTCATCAGAACAGATCTGGAGAAATGTAGCATTACACCTCACCAATGGATCCTCTGCAGTGAATGGGTGCCGTCAAAATGAGAGTCCAAACAGCTGATAAAAACATCACAATAATCCACACCACTCCAGTCCATTAACGTTTTATTAAGCAAAATGACGCATTTTTGTTATAAACAAATCCATAATAAAGATGGTTTTAACTTTAAGCCAGTCCTCCATTCAATATGGCTCTTTTCTGAAACAGGAGAGAAATATGCACAGATAAAACACCTTTTACAAGCAAAACAGTCCAAAATGATTCTAAACAAATATATGGGTCGATTCTGATGTTAGAGGACAACAAGGGATGGACTTTTTTCACAGGAAAAAGTGTTATTATGGTATTTTTATTTTTGTAACGGTTTAATGTAAAAAAAAAAAAAGTAATTTCTTTCTTATAAACACACAGCTTTTCACTTCACGAGATTTTAATTGATGGACTGAAGTGGTGAGCATTACTGTGATGTTTTTATCAGCCATTTAGACTCACCCATTCACTGCAGAGGATCCATTGGTGAGCGAGTGATGTAATGCTAAATTTCTCCAATCTGTTCAAATGAAGAAACAAACTCATTTACATCTCGGATTGCCTGTGAGTAAGTATATTTCCAGCAAATTTCCATTTCTGGATGAGCTATTCTTCTAATTAATCAATGGTTCTTGCACATGTGAAATGTATGCAAAGTGGCATGGTCTACTTGCAAGTGAAAATACTGACATGTTGAGCGCTAGTGCTTTCCATCATGTCCTGTCCCTATAAACCATTTTATTTCTGTTAAATATCGAAACACCGCATAAGACTAGTCGTTTCAGAAGGGTAGCCACAGAAATATTAAACTGAGCGAGACTAAATTGCATCAGCAGCTGGTGCTTCACTGTCTGTTTATAGAAATTCCTAAAATATGAGTATTACTTTAGTCAATGATCCATTTATACTTGAAAGTGGTGACACGGGTTAAGTAAGAGGGACAGCACAGAACCAGATGTTATATTGTCCTGAATAGACCAAGTGACCTGCGCACTGTGTCAATATCAATTTCACCCCGAGCGTTCTCATGAACTTGTCGTTTGAAGAGCGATTTCTCTGCTGGAACAGTCATATGAGGAAAAGCATGCCATAACACATCATTGAAAAAGCAAAAACATCATATCCAGCTGAATGCATAAATAACAAGTAATTTTATGAGCTAACTTTACTCTGCTTTTAAACCAAATCCATTTATCTGCGCAGAAAGTTGCACTCTCAAACCCAGAGACACCAATTCTACTACATCAAGCTAAACACACCAGCGATCATTAATCCCACGGATCCAAACATTTGCTCAGCGCTTGGCCCTTCCTCTGCCTGCTGTGAAAGAGTTTAGTGATACTAATTCCCATGCTGCTAATTAATCCTCGTGTAATTTTGGAAGTGAGAGCAAAAATGTGAACGAGATGAGATGAATATGAGTCTGCCGTGAATCATTTGGCGAGAAAAATGAACTAAGCCTCCATCTACCCCAAACTCGCAGCTTGGAAAATTCATTATGAACATTATTTTTTTCGAAGTCTAGAGAAGAGTAAAAAATGCCGGCCTGCCATAAACAGCCAATGTGCACTTGCTAATACAAAATAATTGTATATATTGATGTGTACATTTATAAAATTATATATTATATACAATTATAATTATACTGTTAGAAAAACAAGATAACAAAAACAAACATTAGGCATATACAGTATATATATATATATATATATATATAGCTTGTAATGTTTTAATGTGTGTGTGCATACTGTATATATATATAGATATATATATATTAGGGCTGAAACGAATCCTCGAGTAACCCGAGTGACTCGATTACAAAAAGCGTCTTTTAAATCTCACGTCAGGTTCTTTCGCAATTATTTTTTTTAATGTGACACAACGCGTTTACGTCACCCACAAAGCGGAAGGAGACACAAGCACCTAGAAAGGACCTCTATTGCCCTGAATGACAGCGGAGACCAGGACAACTAGAGCCCCAGATACAGATCCCCTGTAAAGACCTTGTCTCAGAGGAGCACCAGGACAAGACCACAGGAAACAGATGATTCTTTAGCACAATCTGACTTTTCTGCAGCCTGGAATTGAACTACTGGTGTCGTCTGGCCAGAGGAGAACTGGCCCCCCAACTGAGCCTGGTTTCTCCCAAGGTTTTTTCTCCATTCTGTCACCGATGGAGTTTCTGTTCCTTGCCGCTGTCGCCTCTGGCTTGCTTAGTTGGGGACTCTTCATCTACAGCGATATCGTTGACTTGATTGCCAATAAATGCACAGACACTATTTAACTGAACAGAGATGACATCACTGAATTCAATGATGAACTGCCTTTAACTGTCATTTTGCATTATTGACACACTGTTTTCCTAATGAATGTTGTTCAGTTGCTTTGACGCAATGTATTTTGTTTAAAGCGCTATATAAATAAAGGTGACTTGACTTGACAAGCGCTGTCATAAAAAGGTATTTTACAGTTTAACGCGGAATGGCACGGAATTTGCCAAATTTTGAATGAATTAATCAAAAATAGGTCATAGGTCATTGCACTTGCATCAAATCACGATATTGACTTATATCTGTAAATATTAAGCTGGTGCAGTCTATTTAAATATGAATCTGGCATGTTCTGCGTGTCTCTGTTAATGAATGGAGCAGAAGCGCATCTTCCTTTATTAACACACTGAAGCACGCGTGACACTCGCGGTAATTTCAGCGTCTGCTGTCACTAAATAAGACGTGAACATATGAACAACATCTCCAGAACTGCTCTGACAGTCACTTCATGAGCATTTGAACGTTTGATTTGAGTAAAACTAGCGTCACATCACATACACAGAACGGTAAAGGTACGTCAACCCGTCAAAATAAAAGTCATGTATTACTATTGTTCAGCAGAATGTACATAGCCTACTACTAAAAAAAAAAAAAAAAACTCATTTTTTAATATTTTATCATTTCTTCCATTTCTTCCATGTTTTATTTTTAATAGTAAATCCCCTTTATGTTAAGTTTGCTTAATTTTCAATAATTAAAAGATAAATTAAATTTATGTTTTGTGTGTTTAATGTTTAATGTGCATCTCAGAAAATGCTTTATTTAAAAACCCAACTGATAGGCACTTAAATGCACTTAATTCATCTGTCAACTTTGTCATTGTTCACAGTACAAGTACAGACAGAGAAACAATGGGTAATAATTAAATGTTTATTTTTGATGTATGCTATGCATTGCATTCTATGCATTTAAAAAGTAAAAATATTTTTTTTTTCTAAAAAAGGAAACTTAGTTGTTCATTTTAAGAGACCCAGGAGTCTTATTTTCTCTTGCATAATTAATATTGCACTTTAATTAAGCAAAAACACATTTTATCCGATTACTCGATTAATCGATGGAATTTTTGGTAGAATACTCGATTTCTAAAAATATTCGATAGCTACAGCCCTAATATATATATATATATATATACACACACACACACAGTCGTGGCCAAAAGTTTTGAGAATTACATAAATATTAGTTTTCAAAAAGTTTGCTGCTAAACTGCTTTTAGATCTTTGTTTCAGTTGTTTCTGTGATGTACTGAAATTTAATTACAAGCACTTCATATGTTTCAAAGGCTTTTATCGACAATTACAGGACATTTATGCAAAGAGTCAGTATTTGCAGTGTTGGCCCTTCTTTTTCAGGACCTCTGCAATTCGACTGGGCATGCTCTCAATCAACTTCTGGGCCAAATCCTGACTGATAGCAACCCATTCTTTCATAATAACTTCTTGGTTTGTGTCAGAATTAGTGGGTTTTTGTTTGTCCACCCGCCTCTTGAGGATTGACCACAAGTTCTCAATGGGACTAAGATCTGGGGAGTTTCCAGGCCATGGACCCAAAAGACTTTTGCCTTATGGCATGGTGCTCCATCGTGTTGGAAAATGCATTGTTCTTCACCAGACTGTTGTTGGATTGTTGGAAGAAGTTGCCGTTGGAGGGTGTTTTGGTACCATTCTTTATTCATGGCTGTGTTTTTGGGCAGAATTGTGAGTGAGCCCACTCCCTTGGATGAGAAGCAACCCCACACATGAATGGTGTCAGGATGCTTTACTGTTGGCATGACACAGGACTGATGGTAGCGCTCACCTTTTCTTCTCCGGACAAGCCTTTTTCCAGATACCCCAAACATTCGGAAAGGGGCTTCATCGGAGAATATGACTTTGCCCCAGTCCTCAGCAGTCCATTCACTATACTTTCTGCAGAAGATCAATCTGTCCTTGATTGTTTTTTTTGGAGAGAAGTGGCTTCTTTGCTGCCCTTCTTGACACCAGGCCATCTTCCAAAAGTCTTGGCCTCACTGTGCGTGCAGATGCGCTCACACCTGCCTGCTGCCATTCCTGAGCAAGCTCTGCACTGGTGGCACTCCGATCCCGCAGCTGAATCCTCTTTAGGAGACGATCCTGGCGCTTGCTGGACTTTCTTGGACGCCCTGAAGCCTTCTTTACAAGAATTGAACCTCTTTCCTTGAAGTTCTTGATGATCCTATAAATTGTTGATTTAGGTGCAATCTTAGTAGCCACAATATCCTTGCCTGTGAAGCCATTTTTATGCAACGCAATGATGGCTGCACGCGTTTCTTTGCAGGTCACCATGGTTAACAATGGAAGAACAATGATTTCAAGCATCACCCTCCTTTTAACATGTCGAGTCTGCCATTCTAACCCAATCAGCCTGACATAATGATCTCCAGCCTTGTGCTCGTCAACATTCAAACTTGAGTTAACAAGACGATTACTGAAATGATCTCAGCAGGTCCTTTAATGACAGCAATGAAATGCAGTGGAAAGGTTTTTTTGGGATTAACTTAATTTTCATGGCAAAGAAGGACTATGCAATTCATCTGATCACTCTTCATAACATTCTGGAGTATATGCAAATTGCTATTATAAAAACTTAAGCAGCAACTTTTCCAATTTCCAATATTTATGTAATTCTCAAAACTTTTGGCCACGACTGTAGATACAGATATAGAAAAAACAGACTTATAATCAAATATAAAAACATTTCATTACATATTCAAAAAGTGTGTGTGTGTGTGTGTTATATATAAAAAACTAACTTGAAACTTATAATCTGAAAAGCAGCTCCATGTGGTGGCGATTTATTTCCTTATGTTGAACATTTAGAAAAGTTTAATGACACCATTTTTTACACTTTGCATTCTTGAATAATTGCTGAACCTTAATGTATGGAAATGTCAATGGATCTTTATATAAACTCTCATTTTTCTGGGCTTCTCAGTTCCTGAATAAGGTGGATCGGGTCGGACAGAGTGCAAATCGCAGCATTTGGCTTATCTCCAAACCACACAGCGCTGAAAAGCATCTCAATTAAAACAATGAATAGCCAACACACGCTCTCCTTCATCGTGTCAGGCCCTCAACACTGAGCTAATGACAGAGGTCGCGGGATAATCAGCCATAATTAATGCAAGCCAAGCTTAATGAGACTGTTTTTCCTGACACCTAACCATGCCTCCAGAAAAGTCTGAAAAACAATGAACAAAGATTTATGACTACTATGATCAAGCCAATAAACCACCACATCATTTTTTAGATAATATGACTTTACTATTTCTTAATTATTATTAATAGTTGTTGTTAGAATTTTAATGAAAACTGCATACAAAGGGAAAATTCTCTCATCATATAAGACCATCCAAACCTAAGTGTAATTCTTCTGCAGAACAAACATCTTGTTAGCCACTGATCTCCATAATATATATATATATATATATATATATATATATATATATATATATATATATATATATATATATATATATATTTATTTATTTATTTATTTATTTATTTATTTATTTATTTTTTCAATGGAGGTCAATGGCTATCATCAACTGTTTGGTTACCATCATTCTTCAAATGATCTTCTTCTGTGTTCAGCAGAAGAAAGTAATTTATACAGGACTGGAACAAATTGAGGCTTGTAAATTATGACAAAGTGTTCACTTTTGGATGAACTATCCCTTTAACTGTGCCAAAAATCCTATATAAAAAAAGTAAAGCAAACTGTTAGGTATATTCAAATACTCAGCAATATATATAATAGCATAGGCTATTTAAGGGGTCTAAACATTTTTACTGCCATACTTGAACTTTTCTGTATTCATAAAAATAAAACAATACAATGGGAATCTGAAACTAGATATGGCTCTCACCGGCTCTCACCAACTTTAATGTAAATCTATGGGATCTGTAAATCTGATCGCTTATTCAAGTAATAGCAAAACTCTTAAAAAATATAAATAATAATAATATATGTGTGTATATGTGTGTGTGTGTTATTTGAGGTATTATTCATGTAAAGTTACATGCCAAAATTTTGCAAAAAGTTTAACCCCAAGTAATTGTGATAGTAGTGATGCTTGCCGTAGCGAATGCTTGCCCATTAATTATCACGTTACCCAGAATCAGACTCGTACCGCGAAGTAAAACACAGGGTTGGGAGGGTCTACTTCAGTCCCCTGCTGGCTTTACCCCATGGGCCAAATACATTAGCTTCTCACCCACTGCATTTCACGTTCTCTGTTCCAAAAGCCCAGTCTTATGCAAATCCAAGCCAAAAACCGCTCAACAGCAGCAGCAAACGATGATATGACCTCAATTGGCACATGTCCTCAGCCTTGTTGCCTTTTATTAAACACAAGCAGAAAATTAGGCTACATTTCCCCAGTGATGTGATATCCTGATGTCACTTCGCGAGGACATTAGGCCTGTTATTTTTCTTCTTAGGTGCTAAAGGCAGGGGGACGTCAAGGGAGAGAGAGATTTCTGGGTAATGGGGGGTGGTGAGGGGTTATTTGGCAGCTGGTTTGTATCTAAAAAAGCAACATGCAGTGCATAAAATAACTCTAAAGCTTGTAGTTCCTCATGGATCAGTGGCTACCTTTAAGGGTATTTTAGGACTAGATGGGACATATTAGGTGCTACAGGTTGACAACTGAACTGATAAGCATTGATATGGACTGGGGTGTGCGATATTTATCATCTAGAATATCGTAATTGCTGTTTTAACGATGTGTGAGCTGACATTATCAATATGTCACTCGATTTGCAAAAAAACAAACAAAAAGCATTCACTGCGTGACGAAGCCTATTAGAATGCTGTAAGAATTGCCTTACAGTATAATTCAAGTTATGAAAGCAAAAAATATCCCAGTAAGGGTTTTGTTTTTTTTATAAGATGATCTAGTCAAGTAATATAACACAAGCAAGAGTACTGTAACCCCAAATATCAAGAATGAGCGTGATAAGGAACGTGATTTTGATCTTATAAAACATATTCAACAAATGAGTTAGAAACATCAAGTTACATAAAAAAAAAATTATAATAAAATAATAATACAGGGATTCCATTTTATTGTCCACAATATTGTCTGTCTGTTTTTTTTTTTTTTTTTTTTTTTTGCACATGAAAATATTTTCAAACTAAGCCAGATTATTTGTTTGTATCAGAGGAACACTGTAGTGTTTGTTTTTGAATTAATTAGTTTTTGAACTAATCATTTGATGATCCATTCATAAAGACAGCAACTAGCTGCATCCAAAATCGCACACCTTTATAGCAGGGAAGTAAAAGAATATTTCACAAAATAAGTATGTCTGAATTTACAGAACTTAAAGTACCTGTAATTCTGAAGTGTGCATATGATGGATACTTAACTATCCCATTAGGCAACAGGGGAGGATTTAAGAATGGCAGTAACGTGATGCACATTCATACTACTGTATAAACAATCATATGCAACATGCTCTTTTTGCAGTTGCATAGCAATTATTATTCTAAAAAGTACCTACTCAAGAGAGTACAGTATTTGATTTCAGACACAACCTCTTGATTCATTTGTAAATGAATCAGCCATTTTGAACAAATCGTTTGAATGAATGATTCAATGAATCACTCATTAAGACCACCATCTATTGGTAGTTTTAGTGTCATATTTATTTATTCATGAGAGGCCTAAAGTAAACCAAATTTTTTTTTTTTTTTTTATTGCATCCTTCTATGGACTATTTTCACATTTTTAGGGTTCCCCGAAATGCAGTCATCCTAACTAAATGGCAACAGTAGTGAATGAAAATACTTTACAAATATGTTACAAAATATACAAGTGTTGCGCAAATATTTTGTAATAAAAAAATAAACAATATAGCAATTATGATTATACAAGATGCTTTACATTTACATCTGATAAAAATTCTAAAACTTTTTTCCTGGTGACATTTCACTAAACAAGTCCTTAAGTGAGCTTATGGAATAAAAATACTTTTTCTCTAGATTTACTAAAGTAGTCTATGAAAAAAGACTATCACTATTGTTTTCTCCAGTGAACCCATCTCCAATGAGCTTGAGAAGTCAGCTATTTTTTCTAAGCAATCAAACTCACTATTGTCATCTGCTGGACAATCAAAATCAGCCATTTCAGGAACCAGAATACCACTGATATCTTGGCATATGCCAGTAAGCCACCACACAAATACTGTAGACAAATAAACGCATAGCAAGACCTTTACAACCAACTAGAACTCTCTACAATCATAATGGCATGTTTTGCATGGGCAAGTATCACTCATGTTACTACTAACAGAAGACTGCCATCCCAAAGCTCACAGATCCTTTGACAAACTTTGGTTGTCCCCCAAGAAAAACGATGGAGCAAGGCTTTAGTTGTTTTTATGGACACAGACTGTTTAAGAGACTTCAGGCTTTACCCAGCGCTTGTTTCTGCACCTTAGCAACGCTCACTGGCAACCAGTTTTGATGAGGATAATAAGGAGAACACAGTCAGTCACTGGTGGATGGTCTTTGGCTGGGTCTCAGGGGCTGATCTAAGGGACAATAAGCCCTTTTTGTTAGTAATGCTGTTGGCTTTGGAACTAAAACTGCATCTGGTCAAGGGGAAGTTACTGCTTGACAACATCTGCTCGGCCTCAAAGACACTCTCCGTACACAGACTTTCATTCTCACAGACTGTCCTCCCAACGCCGTGAGCTTTAAAATGAACCTTCTTCAATGGATCTTGGTGACACATCAAGTTTAGCAAGGAACACTTATGATATTATGAACCATTATTTGCTGTATTTGGTTCTTGAGTTGGTTCTTTGGAGATCTTGATCAGCATATTAAGTCAAACTTAGTTATTCAGAAATGTTTTCCTATGGCATTATAAGAACTTATCAAAAGCCTCCCACCGGTCACAAAGCTATCTTTGGTGTCACCAAACCTACTTGTGCTATAAACATAGAAACATAGCTGAGTGAAAAAAAATAGCTTTCATGAATTGGAAAGAAGAGAATAAAGACAGTTCAAAGTCTTGAGATGCCTGCATTCGGTTCCAATCTGTTGCACTCCATCTAGTTTTTAAAATGCAAGAAACTCTATGCAAACGGCTCCTAATAGATTGAAAAGCTATGAAACTATGAAGTGTGAAGCATTTGACTTGTAAAGTAGGGTCCCTTGACAAAAAGTTTGGGAATCACTGTGGGTATCACTGGAATCACATAAACTTAAAAATAGGAACTTAAAGGGACATTCTGTCACCATTTACTCACCATTATGTGGTTTCAAACCTATAAAGAATTTGAGATTTGAGAACTTTAGGAACCAAAAAATACTGGAGTAAATATGACTAGGACAATAGGACAATAAAAAACACACATTTCTAATTTTTCAAAAACATTCCCTTTAATGTTCCACAGAAGACAAAAAGTGATACAGTTTTGAAACTGATTCCCAAAGCCTTGGGAATACTCTGATATTATGAGTGAAATGAGATTTATATATATTTATACTGTATATATATATATATATATATATATTAGAGGTCGACCGATATATCGGGCCGATATTTGTCATTTTTTTTAATATATCGGCATCGGCCGATATCCGTGTTTAGTAGCGCCGATTTAAAGTCAGGCACGTCGGCGGGCAGCCCCGTGTTATTGGTGCGGTGGAAAGTGCTGCTGCTGCCACTGCATGTGAAGCACCCCAAGCCAAAACTTTTGGAAGATTCAACAGCAGTCCTGGGAGATAAAGGTAGTCAGAGAATTTCACTCTGTAAATGGGGTGGAGAAGTTGGCAGCTCTAACAAACACTGCAGCGTGACGTTACCAAAGTAAACTGTCTCTGACGTTACTCCGACCCGCTCACAGACAGCAGCGTGCTCGGAGAGACAGCTGTCCTGGAGCTGCCCAGAACGGTGAATGACATTTGTTCGGAGGCATGGTTTGATGCAGACAATAACCAGTTTTCCATCCAACTCATTTGTATTTAGGGATGTCAATATTCGATAATTTCCATGATCGATCGTCGTTTAAATTAATGATCAATTAATTACTTTAATATTGCAAAATGCGTCTGCAGCGGTATTATTATTATATGCAAAAGCCACTTGGAAAAAAAGCTTTCTCACCCGAATTAGAGCGGTTTAAGTCTGAATAAAATGCTAGTAGCAGGACTGTAATATGAATAGATGTGATTATGATCATTTGATAAAATGAAAAGAGCGCGCCATACGTTGGAGATCATTTTACTTTGTTGACTGTTTCTCGTCAAGGAAGACCGCTGAATGCGCTTCTTTAAATGGTTTCGTGGTGCTCGTTGTTGTATTTTAAAACGCATCTGCAATGTTTTCAAATGACACACTATAGTAGTGGTGCAACGGATCATCATTGACCAATATCTTCGGTTCGGCACACACGTGACCCGTGGATTGACTTATGAAAAAAAAAAAAGTTGCGCATGTTTAGTCCACAATCAGTGGTCATGTCGAGCGGAGGAACGGAGGAGCTTGAACGCCCCGCGCATTTTGTATTCCCTGTCAGATATAATGATGATGAAAGAGGTTAGAGTGAAATTTATTGTGCCAGATCTTTATGAATTGGAGAAGAAAAAAGTTGTGGATGAACTATCCCGAGCATCCTCTGTTGCGCTCACGACAGACGGGTGGACGTCCAGGGGGACGGAGAGCTCTGTGACGATAACTGCTCACTTCATCACAGCACACTGGAAAATGAGAAGTCGGGCTAATATGTTAAAAAGAAGATATTATGTGCACTTTAAGTTGATTTCATATATTTTAATTTAATAATTTAATGTTAATAAAAAAAGACAAAACGTATGTTTATTTGTCTTGGCCTTTTTTTTTTTTTTTGCTGATCCGAAAAATGATCCGATCCATACGAGGACGAGCGAGCGCGGGTTTGACTAGATGTATTTGGAGGTTATTGCTCACGTCTCGTTCTGCACATATCCAAATGTTTCCATATTCGCAATGTATCTGAATGTTAAACTATAATATTTTTTATTTATTTAATGTAAACTAGACGATAAAGATCATCCTCTTCACATGAGCAAAAACGTCCTTGGCATAACAGCAGAGTGGACCGGTATACTACAGTCTATTTAAACTGACCAGTGTAACCTTTTAAATGTTTGGTTGACTGTACTTTATTTTAATAATGAACAGACTGCGATGTAAGTTTGAAATTAGAATGCCCTTTAGATGTTCTGTGTCATTTATACCGAACACAAATGTTGCTGGTTGCTAGTGTGTTTGCAGCACTACTGTTATTTATTTTTTATATATTTATTTTTTATATATTTTTCAGATTTTTATTTTTAAAATTGTATTTATTTAAAATGTATATTTAAGTTTACATTTATGTTCCAACAAACTTGAAAAATTCTACTTGATAAATGCTCTAAAACTTATGTAAATGATTGACTTTTATTTATATATATATATATATTACCCGTTTTATATATTTAATACTTGGTCAGTTTATTGATTTTGTTTGGTTAACTTTGGATATATTTTTTATTTTAATACCGTGCAGTGCACAAAATTAAGATTCGAGAGATGGTTCAAGTCAGTGCTCAATAAATGATGATAAGTTTAGAAATGTTGTGCATCCACTTATTATTAGTGTGAAATTTTTGCATGCAAATGAAGGGGAAAACTTCAAGATATCGGCCCTAAAAATCAGCAGCACATATCGTCCATCGGCTGACCCTGACCTCTAAACATCGGCATCGGCTATAGAAAAACCCATATCAGTCGATCTCTAATATATATATATATAATATATATATATATAGAAAACTTCCACATGATAACATTATGGGATAAAAGTCGCAAAGTTATTAGAGCTATAAACTATAAAAGGTTACAAAATGCTTACTGTTCTAAAAAAATGTCATGATTAGAATTGAGTTTAGAGTTGAATACATTTTAGTGGTCTAGAGCAGAGGTTGCTAGAATGACAGTTATGTTAGTGAGTTGGTTATGGCATTAGAAACTTATAAAAAATGTTTTCCTATGGCATCACAGTAACTTCTAAAGGTCCTATTTGACTTCAGGCTTCAAACCCCTTCATGCGTAAGAGAAGTCGTGATTCATTCCGCTCTTCACTAAGACCTCACTGCGGATATACAAAAAATACCACAGGGAACAACCAAGCAATCAGGGAATGGAAGATAACACTGACAAGATGATGCCCAACGCTGCTCAGACTTCACAGACACTTGCATGTGGGTTTTGAGGAGAAAATTAAGGGTTGCTAGCACAACCAAATACATATGTCAAGAATTTAGAAGGAGGCTGTCTAAAGTGGAGGTGGTTTTGAGAATACGCAGATTCTGATGGCTCATCGTTACCATGCTTGAACTAGACCAGAACATCTTTCCTGCATTAGAGACTTTCCAGCACTTATCATGAAGAGGAACTGATATCATAAATAAAGTATGTTAACAAGCTGTCAGAGTGAGTGGACGTTCTGTTTGATATGCTATGCAATTGTTTTCTCCTCGTGTTTTAAACATTCAACCACCATTTTCTATTTATCCAGATTTTAAGATTTACACACACTTCAGTACTTCAGTACAAGGACATCTGCTTCTTGAATATATATCAACAACTTAGTCTTCGTGAAAACATACAGTACTTGACAGTATCGCTGGTGCTAATCATTTTAAGGCTCTATACACAAACAGATTCTTCCAACGAATCCAATGACTTCTTCAACAGAACAGACATAAGAAATAACAAACACTCTGCAACAGCTAAAATACATCAATTCGTCCTTGGACGAACAAATGCCAAACATACACAGTCACTCAAACATGTGGAAAGAATACCAAGCAAATTCCATTAATCAAATATCATTAAATGTTAAATATCATAGGGAAAATATAATAATTTAAATATCAGTAATTAAAATTAGAAATATATATTTTTATATAATATTGTATATTTAAAAATGTATTAATGAGTTAATAAAAATAAAAATATTAATAATCACATATAAATATCATATAGAAAACATATAACTTAAATATTAATAAAATATAATTTAATATTAAATATAATGGAGACAATATAATAAAATATAAGTAAAATTATAAATATCAATAATTAAATAATTATTAAAATTATTTTATTATTAAATAATTTTTTTATACAATTTTATGTATAAACCTATAAAATAAGTTTACATATACATTTTAATTGTATATTAAATAAACCTTTATAAACAATGTGCACTTTAAAAAATGAATTTCTATAGTAAACAAAATCTAAATTTTATAGGAAAATAGAACTTTTCAATACAAGCTTTTCTACTTCAGAATTTTTAATTTTCTACTTTTAGAATTTTAAATCAGTGTTATTTTTCTGTTTTTTGTCATTTTTTGTAACATTTGCTAGCAATTTCTAATTTAATTATTTTTTTCCAGTCAAAATATCAATAATAAAATATCATTATCATATCAAGATCATATCAATATCATAGAGAAAATACAATTTATATCATTCAAAAAAACAAATATTGTTCAATCATTATGAGTAACAACTACAGAGCTGTATTTAGAAAAGCAAAACAACAAAAACCTTAATTCAAATGGACTGAGTAAACACTATAAAATTGCACACATCAAACAAACACAACTACAACATTAAATAAATAGAAAGCAACAGCTTTAGCAAGTTAGCATGCTAATCATATTTCCCTTTAGAAGTGAGAAAAGATTCCACTTCACTTAAATGTTAATTGCTTTATCAGCATATCGCCACCTATTGGGCTGTTTCACAATCAAGCTACACAACGGTAACCCCAAAACTCTTCAAAACCCTAACAAACTCTTCTTAATGCCAACATAACAGAACATTAAACTCCAACAACTCTCCCTCTTTTCTCAGCTTGCTCAAAAACACATAAAATAGCATCTCATTTCAACATTTACTCTCCCCATCAATTCTCATGCAAAGCATGCTGGGAACTAGATATCCCCTGCCCAGTTTCAGCAATGCCACGTTAACACTACTGGAAATCATTGAAGAAGTCCCAACACAAATGGACTGAGTAAACATCTGTTTTGCAAATGTAAATGGACTGCGATTGTGAGTCATTAAGCAGCAAAATCATTTTTTAAGCATATCATCTCATGCAGGATATAAGAATATACACAACCGTCCCACATGATCCATGGCATTTTAGTTCTAACAAGATATAAAAGCTATAAGATATAGGTTACATTCATTTTGCTTCACTGAAACAGGAAGTATGACAGGTTGAAGTGAACCATAAGCGAACAGGAAGTCAGAAGAACAGAGGCACAGCCAGCAGTGTGTGTGTGTGTTGGAGAAAAGCCGCAGTTCTTCACTTCCAGCCATTTTTCGTCCAGCAGCCCAGCAAGTTAACAGCACACTAATACAGATGTGCAGGCCTCTGCTTGTAAATCTCCCCGAATCAGGAAATACAACACAACTGGAAACTTTAGCAGAACGTATTACGGCCGTATCAGCTTGCACAGCGACCTGCTGAACCCTCACGACTGTCAGCTCTGGGAACTCAGAAACGAGAGGACCACAGTGATCTGTCGAAATATGTCCTGCTCTACACCTCCCTATGGGTGCAACAGATCCCTGTTAATGCTCAGATTCAGTTTGCAATGTAAAATGTTTCAGATTTAAGAATCAGCTTCTTTAAAACCGTGTGTTAAACCTGCTCAGATACTAGACTGTTACACTTTTTGCATGGTTTTGGTTTTATAGGCTTTGTTTTCCTACTGGCATGCTCTATACAGTCCTCATACCTCATCCCTCATATTTGAGTATTAAGTATTTGCTAAAATAAAATAAAAGGCTGTCTAGACTCATCATTCAAATTTGTATGCATATTTTTTCTCTTTAGATCCCACCTTCTCACAAGCCACAATTGGTTGATTGTGTACAATGCCTGAACGCTATTGGACAAACTACTTTTCAGTCATTACCTAGTATGAAAACAATAGGAAAAAAAAAACCTGGACCTTTTAGGCAATTTAGAAATCCCAGTCAGGACATTTCCAGGAAAAAGTGGATGTATGGTCACCCAAATAAGATCAAATTATGGTTTTATTATAATAATAATAATAATACTGAAAAGATGCTGAAAACACTGGATCATAGATATTGCCACTAGGTCTTCCAGTGCTGTCATTATTTCCCAAAAGCATTTTGCTCTTTGTTTAGTAACTGTTTAGGATCATTAGCCAATAATTCTCAGGGTAGACAGAAAATAAAGAAATTTCTATACAAAAAAAAAAAAAAAACACATTCCTGATTTATAATTAAACCATATTAGCTCATATATTAGCCACTTTTAACCAAACAGTATACAGATACAGTACAAACCTAAAAACTTTTGGATATCAGTTTAGATTTATAACAATGTCTAATAAATGTTAATAAATGTGGAGAGGATGAAAATATCCCATAGAAGGTATCATATTGTATATAACATGTATTTTATTTTATTTTTAAGTACCCAGCAAAACTGTCAAAGCAAAACTCTGTTCAGCCAACTTCAATCTCTGCCATATACGTAAACACTTCAAGTGACTATTAGAACTTGGATTTCAAAAAACATTTGATGAGACCAAAGTCTAATGAAAGGCACGGACGCATGCCATGTTTGGCCTAGATTCCTGTCCGGTCACCGCTGCAACCAGTGCCAACCTAACTAAACACACATTGCCTGATCTGGATGATAGAAGACTTGGCTCTGTTCAAAAACCTCACAAGCTGCCTACGCAGACAGAAATTTAAGAGATTATAAACACACACTAGATCAGTGCTGTTATTGTTAACTAAAAAATATTAAAAATAGTTTTCAGGTTGGCTACTAGAATGACTAAAACTACATTTTAAATACAAATTAAGCTAAAAACAAAACTAATAATGATGACAACAGCGCATAAAACAATTACTAAAACTTCAACTTACATTAAAATTCAAATATAAACAATAAATGTAAAATTGCATAAAATACTATAATAGTAAATTTAAAAAATACTAAAATAACACTGCTCAAGATACGAAGAATAGTCCTATAGTGACAGAACGTAAGATTCTATAATAACTACTTTTGGCCAAATTCTAAAATGTATACTTTTGCAGAGAAAGCAATCCCCCAATGCACTTTAAAAACTTAGTGGGAAAAAAGGAATTAAAAAAAAATTGAGATTATGACAAAATGTGAGAGAAAGATTATAAATATAATTACATTTTAAAATCAGTAAAATTCTACTGAAGACAGGAGTGTTTCATTTCAGTTAAATAAATTCAATAACAATGTTGCAAAATTCATAAATTATGTACGAATTTGATTCAGCTATAAAGCAGAAGACAACAGTGTCATTATTAATCTCAATCCCATTCACCAGCAACATGCTAACGTCAAATGTTAATTTAATAACAATCAAGTGACATTTTAGTTAAGATGCTGTCTTAGAAGTCTGTTGTCTAAGTATGCGGCTTACCAGGTTTTGGAACAGAACCCATTAATTCCCCAGCTCTTCTGTTTAGCAGACCATCAGTTGTACATCCACTTAAGGATGCCACAGTTTCTCACGACAGACTGCACTGATTTATCGCCCTATCTCTTTGCCAAATGCATGGAGGCCTATGAGCACAGATGGGACACGTCCCTGGCTAGATTATTTGTACACTCTTGCTGTGGGTGGACTTTGCAGTCTGAAAACGGGTCTTAATAACTAATCGGAGAGCAAGCCAAGAGGCACGTCAGAAATCTGGCCGATGCACAGCAGATCCAGATAAGATAAAACAGGCAGGAAGAGATGGGTTCTCGCGCTCCCAGACGAGACAAAGGTGAACATCTGTCTGGAACATCATTTGATAGATACTTACAAATAGTGTCCAGTCACTCTTGGAAATCCAAGTAAAACCAGCTTCTGAAGGCACAATAGCTGGTTTTAAGATGTCTAAGATGGTCTTTAGAATGTTGGTTCATCAAATGGACTGATTACATGATAAGGACTGGTAAACCACCTTGTACTAGCTAAAAAATATCTTAAACAAGATGTAATATAAAAAATACACAATAAATTGATTTAGATGATTGATCAGAAGCACTGATTGCATGATTACGAATGGTAAACCCCTTTGGTCATCTGATCAATCACTTAAACCAACTTGTACCAGTCAATAAACAACTTAGACCATCAAGAAAACCATAACATATAATGCATTTCATATATTAAAACCATTAATAATAGTTTGTGTGTATATACACAATATTATAGTCTAATATGTTCTATTAGGGTCTAGTTACAATCAACTAGCTAACACTTTTTTGTGCATGTAGTATATACAACAGTACGGTTTAAGAAGCTGGTTAGATGGTTGATCAGATGGACTGATTGTGTGATCAGGATTGGTAAACCACTTTGAAGACTCAGTTGAGCTGATTAACCACATTTCCAAACCGTTTGAGTGGGTCTGACCACCTTCAACTGGTATGACCTGGTTTCTTTGGCAGGAAAAAAGGGAAATAATTACGTTCCTTTAAGCAAGCTTTGATCACTAGCTGTTAGCTGGAAAGAAGGTAAAAGAGTGGCTTGAGTAAAAATAAACGCAGGGATGAGAGATTCATTTGTTCTGATTAAAAAGCTTTCCACCGGGTGGGAAAAGGAAAAAGTGAGAGGAATTGTGTATGCCGAAAGGAAAGCAGCAGATCAAGAAAGAGAGAAAATAGACAGAACAAACAAATGGACAAATAAATGCTTCTGCTATATTTGGCTTGAGGGGCTCTGGTGATAAATGTCTTGAACATCTCAGTTCAGATTAGACTCAAGTGAAGTCAGCATATGATGCAGATGTAGATCAATCTCTGCAGTCGCGTCTACACGGTAAACCTCGTTCTGCAAAAAAGGTAGGTGCCCAAAATATACTACAAAACAAAACAAAACACCAGTCTTGTATTTCTTGCTCAAAGATAGAAATAAACAACCCACTTCTACAACATACACAGACCCGACAGATAATGACTATTCGTGCTCTTAAAGCGATAGGGATGCTTCATGAGTTGAAGTGCAGTACAACAATCTAACAAGAATCTAAATCAAATGGATTCAAGATCTAACAAACAGTCTCTTTGCTAATTACCAGGAGCCGCAGCATCCCAATAATAGATGAGAAATGAAGCAAGTCGAGATTTATTCATTGGAAACCAATGATTGCGAGACTGTGATACTTACACAGCAGTAGCCGAGGTTTGAGAGGTTGCTATTGCAGAATTGAAAAAGTTCTCCGAAGACTAACAAAAGCTGCATAATATGATTTAAGGCTAATATGAAAACTAAACTGAAACACGTGGATAAAGATCACATGCACCAGAGCATAAGACATTCATGACATCACAATAAGCAGACTCGGAAAAACAGCACCCTGTGCATCAAAATGGATGGATGGATGGATGCATGACAGATAGATAGATAGATAGATAGATAGATAGATAGATAGATAGATAGATAGATAGATAGATAGATAGATAGATAGATAGATAGATAGATAGATAGATAGATAGATAGATAGATAGATAGATAGATAGATATTTCAATTTGAATAATGTGCAATAAAAAAAGAAAAAATCATTAGGAAAGTAACATGTTTTTGTTTTGGTTTCATGTTCACTAAAGCCTGATATATCGAAAGGGGTTTTCCAACAAAATAAACATCATTTGGGTGCCGCATGGGTTCAACTAGAAAATGGAAAATTGTTAATGCTAAAGAGACAAATGAAATGGAACTGAAATTGTTGCACTGGAATTGTTGCACTTTGTTATGCCAAATTTTTTATATGTTTGTTATCCATCTTTTTTATTGGACCTGTAGGAGAAAACAATCTGCCAAAAGCAGCAAGCTCTTTGTCCTAATTTTCTGAACATAAAATCCATGCATAATGAAAATATCTATTGCTGTTTTGCTCTATTAATCCAAACATCTGAGCGTATGCAACTATTGCAGATCAATTTCTCCTCACTGTGTATCATTTTTAACACAAATAAGACTACAAAGTATGTACAAAGCATTAATGCCATTAAAATGCATCAAACTATTATGCCTAATGTAAAGTCTGCACCCTCAAGTAAAACCAGTTTTAAAACCAGAACCTGCCAGGAGACTTCTGGTAAAATCCTTACACCAGACTGCATCCACACAGCATTATATTCAAGCAGTGCCGCAGATGTATGAGGCTGATGGGAAACTAATCAAGGTGTAAGTCCCGTAAGGTTAATGAAGCCAGGTACCTGTCAGTAATGAAGTGCTCTGGACATGTTCCACAGCTTTCATGTGGGCAGCTCAGTGAGAGTACATCCACAGTGTGAGGACTGAAGGCTGTGGTCCTTGTGGGCTGGAGAAATGCCAGACTGTGGTGTCTTCACATGGAAGCAGTCAACATCCGACCAGCCCATCACAGCTGGAGAACAGCAGTTGCACTACACATGTTCACATCTCTTGTTGAGCATGCATCATTTTTTTTCAATCATCTAAAATCCAAGTATTAAAGTCTGACAAACTAATCAATGTAGGAAAAAGTTGACTTTACATAAACTTTTTAGAAGAACATAGAAGTTTTCAAGGTCAAGTTCGGTGCATTGTAAAAATTACCGTAATTTTGACTAAACGTAAATATGTTACAGTTAATCATAATAGTAATAGTAATAGTAATTGGCTGGTAAATTCCATTGTTAGTACATGTTATGGGTTCAAAACCAGATTTTAGTAGCAGTGCGGCCTAGCTAATTAGGCAGAAAAAATCTATAGTATATTTATTTATTTATTTATTTATTTACTTATTGCAAAATATACATATTTTACAGATTATAATTTAATAGTTTTAAGATATAACATTTTCAGCCTTCAAACTGTTTTTTATTTTTGTTTTGTTTTGTTTTGTTTTGTTTTGTTTTGTTTTGTTTTGTTTTGTTTTGTTTTGTTTTGTTTTGTTTTGTTTTGTTTTGTTTTGTTTTGTTTTGTTTTGTTTTGGTTTTGGGATCCCCAAAAGTAAAAAGCATACATTTTGGTTTCATAGAACTTATTATTATATTATGTTTGATGAAACCACAGACCAACTTTAATTTTTAAATTGATACTTTTATTACTTATACATTTAATCTTAACATATTCCTCCACAAATCCCTGTAGTTGGTTGCTTCAGGTTTTTGAGTTTTATCAACACTTGATTATTATTATTTTTTTAAGCATATGTTGCTACAGGCAAAACAAGGTGGGACGTGGGAAAGTGCAAAGCATCATTTATTTTTTCTCAAACTGAAATGACAATCATCCCGATGTTCATCTGCAAAGGAAAACCACAGACACAGCGAATACAATCTGCACATCATCAAGCAACACATTGGTTCGGAACAGATGCAGAGTTGTAAAACTCCTCCCATCACGAAAGAATTCCCAGTCGTGTGTGGAGAAAAGGGTCTGCTAAGCAAACTCTTCGGCTCTCTCCTTGATGTGTGCGTCTATCCTCAGCTCCACCGCCTCATGTCGTCAATCAGCTAATCAACCGCCCAAAGCAGGCAGATGAAGTCATGAGCAAACCATCAGTCCCTGCTGAAGAACAGCCTGCTACTGGCAGTAATATCATTTGCTTAGCAAAATAAAAGCCTAAATTCATCACTTCAGCTCAGTTAATCTGAGCCACAATTAAAAAAGCAAATGTGCATTTTTTTGCAACTACAGTTTAAAATTTTATATTAGTTTAGTTAGTTGATATTAGGGTTGTGTATAAGAAAAAAATGTCATAACAAAGAACATATTTGACGTTTTCTGTCAGTTTTGCACAAGAGTCAACAATGCAGATCCATCTTCGTAAGTGGCTTAAATATATGCAAAGAAGACTTTTGCAATCTAGTATGCAAAAAACAATGAAATCTGTCTTCTGTTAGTTTTGTATGTGAATCAACAATGCAGAACAGTCTTTGCATTTAAAAGTGACTAATAGTTAAAAGTAAAACTAAAATAACACTGATATATATGCAAGACAGTATGATTATTGATTGTATAAACAGCTTTATAACGCACGACGGTCGATTGCTCTTATTACAGCTTATTAGATCTTTGCTCTATGGTCTCTCTGAATATTAAAAGACGACAAATTAATACGAGTGACCTTAACAACAAATTCCATGACTAATGCATACTAGAGCTACTGTTTTGAAAGATATACACAAAAAAACCTATGAATATTCACCTCTGGCTCACCTTTCTCCAGCTTGAAAGAGCTTTCCATCTGAGCCGATCTTTCCTTTAATATCATCAGGTCGTGGAGGTCAGCCCACAAACCTGTCACAGAGCTTCTATCATTTAGCGGGAATGCCAGGTGGCCTTTTTAGCAGCATTATATCAGGAACAAGCAGTTAAATAAGGAAAGCTCTGAGGCCCCCTGTTACATGTACCTGCAGCTGTGAAGCAGGCTTTCATCTAAAAACGTCCCCTAATTAAGTTAAGTCCACCGAAGCCCTCCATGACATTCAGTTATTCTTATCCACCTCGCTCCCTGAGCGGGCTGCTTAGGGTCTGCGCTGTCCAGAGGCCGAGACCTCGCCACAGTCAACACGAATCCCAGCAGCGTTTCAGGAGGAGGACGCCACGACCGACAGATTAGACCAACCTCGCTATCAAAGATGAGCGTGAGATCTCTTCAGAATCTCAAACGTTTCTCTTTGAGATGAAACGGAGCGCGAATGGAGAGTGCGTAAATCAGATCTGGAACTTAGGAAAAAGACCTCAGTAATCTTTCATGTCAAGTTTCAAAAGAGATGAAACAAGAGATGAAAACTTTGCTCAAATTTGCCAAAGTCTGAGGTCAAAAAAAATTCAGAGGACTCAATATATGAGAACTGTATAGCACTTTAGTTAACTGTACACTACTTTTCTAAAGTTTGAGGTCTGCTTATCTATCTATCTATCTATCTATCTATCTATCTATCTATCTATCTATCTATCTATCTATCTATCTATCTATATATATATATATATATATATATATATATATATTTATATATATATGAAATTGACACTTTTATTCAACAAAGAAACATTAAACTGGTTTAAAGTGACAGTAAACAAATTATTTTTACAAAAGACTTTTATTTTAAATAAATGCTATTCTTTTGAACTGTCTATTCATCAAAAATCCTGGTAAAAGCATATCACATATTTCCACAAAAAAAAAAAAAAAAAAAAATGAAGCAGCCACCTGTTTTCAACTTTGATAATAATGTTTCTTGAGCAGCAAATCAACAAATTAGAATAATTTCTGAAGGATCATGTGACACTGAAGACTGGAGTAATGATGCAAAAAATTTTTTTTGCTTTGCATCAACTAAATAAATTATATTTTACAATGTATTCAAATAGAAAACAGTTCTTTAAAATGTTAATATTATTTCACAATATTACTGTTTTTACTGTATTTGTTTAACTCTTAGAAGTTTCTCAACTTTTTTTAAGAAGTTCATGAACAATATGTCCATTCACAATACATTAATGTTCATTTATACAACTTGAAATGTTAAAATATTAAAATTATTAGGCAACGCAAACTTATTTAAATATCAGAAAAATACAGAAAAAGTAAAACCAAAGTAAGAATAAAAAAAATAAAAGATTAAATAAAATGAACGTGGGGGACATCACAGAAAAAAAAACTGTTTTATAATAATGCTTAAAAATGCCATTTCTCTTCTCATAAAGAAAAAAATAGACACTTCCAGTATTAAATAACTTGTAACTTAATTGAGCATTTTAGGAATATCTGAACAATAAAATATAATTCTGGTGACCATGTTATGATAAAGGATATTCAGTAAAGTTAAGCAAAAATAATGAGCACCAAAAAAGTGCACTCATTGATTGTGATCTTAAACATTCTGCAACTTCCTGCAGAATAAACGAGCGAGCTCAAACTGAACGGCCTGCTGTGGCATGTCGCGCTATTACTTTCCCAAGCGATCAGATTTACAACACACTAGCAGCGTGGTGACAGTTTGAGCGCTCATCTGAGCGCTGAAGGTCTATCTAACGCTGTGACGCTGGTGTATGTGTCTGTACGCATTAGTAGCAGTGTTTGCAGATCTCGTGGAATGTGCTCTGATTTGCCAAATGACACACTGTTCCACCCAACCGACAGCAAACATCCCACGGGTGGGTTTCCCAGGTAACAACACTACTACATGCTTATCAGATTTACGATATCGCAAAGCAGTCCAGAAACACAAGTACACACAGGATGAGAGCACACGAGAAACAGAGGCAGAAAGTGGAGGAGGAACGCCATTGAACCCCACGGAGCATCTGGGCTCACGGCCCAAATCTCAACACTCCAGAGCAAAACCCCAGCTGAAGTTTCTAATCAGCATCTATGAGCTGCTGTTGCACTAATAGTCAACAATATCCTCCACAGCATTGTAAACCACAGGGGATCCTTTTCTAAGCACTGAAACCAGTGCGAATGTGTGTTTTTATCTTTTTATTGTTTATTATAAATAAATATTACAATATCATTGTAATATTTATTTTTTATTTTAGACTTAAAAAATATTAAATACAAATATATGAAATACACTTTATTTAATAATATTAATAATATTTTTATAAATATTCTTTATAAAATCTTTGAAAATTAACAAGTTGTATATATATATTTGTATTTAATAAATAATTGGAATTGGAGTTGGTCTCCTGCTGTCATCTGCTCTATCAGACTCAGAACTGATACTATGTAAAGTTGAAAGGAAAAAGAAAAATATGACCTAAAGAAATGAGGTGCTGTATAAGCACTTAAATGTTTACTTTAATTTGGATTTGGACTGAATATCAAACATTAGATGCAGAATGACCATTTAACCATACAGTACCCTAATCCTGAGCGATTTACAGCCTTTGATCAGTGCAACACACTGACTCGAGCAATCCAGAACAAACAACATGACCTCAGTGAAAACAGAAAACATCAGCCAAACTCAAATCAGCACATGACTTTTCGTTTTAACAGTCAACATTAAATGATAATTGATCCTACCTATTTTCTTAATACATGTTATTTATTGTGCATGACTCATACAGTATGTGCATTCTTTTCCAAGATAATAATAATAATAATAATGTTTGTCTTTGTAATCCTTCATCAAAATGCACTCATTTTTAGGCTTATGTCACCAAAGCTGCTTAAATTTGAACTAACGGGTCCTACAGTAATTGTAAAGCAGACTCTGTTAATACTATTTATCTAGAAAATAAAATACAATTTAAATACAAATATTTTACATGCTATGTATTTGATAATATATAAACTTTTTTTTTTTAATAGTAGTTTGTCCTGTGTGAACAATGCATACATTTTGTAAATATCTCATGCCTATTTATTTATTAAATAAAATCATTAAATACAAATAAATATTCATATATATCATGTATTTTATAAAAATAACACAAAAAATAAAAAAACATAAAACTCTTCAAATATATATTATAATATAATATAACTACATGTATTAGAACTAAAATAGTACAAAGTGGTTCGCCTGGTAAAAGTAATGTACATATGTATTTATTAAATACAATCATAAATCAAATATATATATATTTATATATATATTATATATATATATAAAATACAAATATTACATTGTATTTAAAACAAAAAATTCTCACAATACTTGCATAATGTTATCAATAATAATAATAATTATAAATAATAAAAATAGATTCTTAAAAAAAATCTTTTTATTCACAATACAGATGTAAGATGGTTTACAGGCCTCTCTTTGTACAGTTTAGTAGCGTGGATCGTCTTGTTTAATTTTGCTTACAGGGTTGAATAAAGGATGAACCTGTGCTGGTGTGTGTGTGTGTAGTAGTAAGACACAAAGCAGGTGTATACACAGCTCCTCTCTCAAACAAAGCCGGTGATAGGCAGTTCCCAGGAAGGGGTAATGTGGCGTAAAATCTATGCACAGCCTTTCTTTGTTGCGATTCAGGCCTAATCCATCCGAGCGCTCTGTAATAAAAGTTAGCGACTGGTTGTTGCGAGCGGGAACCAGCAAGCGGGCCGGAGTTCAGCTGGATTACTCCAATAATGTAGCTATGGTTACTCAGTGCTGCCCATCTCAATGAAAACCACAGGGTATTCCTTCATTTTTTTGATGCCGTAGATCTGCAAGCATAACATGACAGTCAGGACAGAAAAGAAAAAAACATTGAACATCTATCAAATTTAGGGCTTGAATTAATCTAATTTAATTTCGGGTCCCCTTATCATCAACGTCTGAAGTTACATATGTAGCTAAACTGGAAAAATACTCAATAAAAATGTTTTTAACCCTGTATAGTGTTCCTGTAGCTCAATTGGTAGCGCAAGGTTGGGGGTTCAATACCCCGGGAACACAAGATAGGTAAAAACTGATAGCCTGAATGCACTGTAAGTCGCTAAATGCATAAATTTAATGTAATTTAAATTTTATATATGAATTTTTATGCCATACATCTTATATGTTTAGTTTATTTATTATATTTAGTTTATTTATTTTATATTGTATGTGCATACAGTATATATATATATATATATATATTCCAATTATTTATTAAATACAAATATTTATATAGAAACTTGTTAATTTTCAAAGATTTTATAAAGAATATTTATAAAAATATTATTATTAATATTATTAAATAAAGTATATTTCATATATTTGTTATATAATGTATCATATATATATAATGTTTATGAAGTTTATTGAACCATTAGACATGAAAATTTTAAATGAAATTAAATGAAATTAAATTAAATGCATTTTATGTTTATATCATGCCCGGCATTTAATGTTTTGATACGTCAGGCTTTTACAGCCCATATAATGATATAGTCAGAATAATAGAGGAGGAAAAAAACAAGTTTTATTCAGACGCACAAACTAAACAAAAATATGCAATTTGATGCAGATGTTGATGTTAATATGACCAAAAAGTAAGATGACATTGTTATTACTAATATAAAATGCCTATAAACATTTTATGATCAAGCTCTGTAGTTTTATTGTGGAGATAAAACATAATCCAGTGCAATACAATGATGATTGAAAAAGGAACAAACATGTGCTCCCTAAAAGCTTGATGGAACTCACTTTTAAGCATGATTTGTCTAAAAAATGATGCGTGGATAATCATGCAAACCTAAACTGCTTCAGTCCAGTAAAGGCTGCATTTATCTGATAAAAAATACAGTAAAAAGAGGTTGTGGAAAAATAAATATTGCAAACCAATTTAAAACAGCTGTTTTCTATTTTAATGTATTCCAAAATGTAATGTATTCATGTGACAACAAAGATTAATAAAATAAAAATTATGCTTATTTGCTCAAATGTATTAATATTCTCGATTTTGAATAGATTTTTGCGGAAACTGACACTTTTTTGGGGGGATTGTTAAGTCTATTTGTGTCAACCTATGACAAAGTATGACAAAATTAAAACAGAGCAAATGGAAGGTGTGATACAATAGTTTAATCATAAATACACCATATCAATAATGAAAAATGTTAACTTTCTAAATGTTAAATTCAAGTTTCGTCTTTGACCACTGGGGAGCAAGAGACTTTAAGTCTTTAGTTTAATTGTAAATTCATATGTCAAAGGAACCACACATCTTATTTTATGCTATTTGCATTTGATTCTCAAAATCAGGGGAAACTTAAAATATAAAATATAAGCCGGAAAGTGGGTTGTAACGCACCATGGAATCTAAACTCATAAAAGTAATATGACATGCACCAGCTACACTTTTCCCATTACATCTTTTGGAAGAAGATGTAGTTCCCTGCTGACTCCACTTCTCCACAGACAATTTGTCCTTCTGATTGTCCTCACCCATAAAACGTCAGCGAATGAGACATTCTCTGACCTCATTTGATTTAGCAGGTAATTGCTTTTGGGGAGTTGAATATTTCTTCTCGCATTCTAAGGTCTCTTTGTTCGTTTTGTTTGTAACAACTTAGTTTAGACCAGCGTTTCATGCAAAGTCCTAATTGAGAAACATAAAGCACAGAGGGAGGACAATATCTGATCTGTCCAGCATGTTAAGAATGTCTTAAAGAAGCCTCTGTTTGAGTTAAACCTTGTTGAACCTCTGCTTCACAACCCCAGAGACGACCCTGGCATCATCTATCCTTTTGTTATCTGTTCCTGTTTCTCAAACACTGGAATTCCTCTCAGAACAATAAATTCTTAACGGCTCAATCTTCTCCCTCCAGACGACCTGCAAAGTAATTAGTCATAGGTGGCTTTTTTTCTTTAGTAGTAAAGAAAACAGTAAAGAAACTTTTTAGTTGAAACTGTTGATTGTGAGGCAATGGCTACTAAAAAAAGCATATCAGGGAACATAAAATAAATACCTGTGGCTCCTGACGATATATTTAGGTCTTATGAAGTGAAACAATCGTTTTGTGCAAGAAACTGAATTATTATTTGCAAAATTATTGATTATTATTATTGATTTTGATTGGTTGAGCTAAGTTTGAAGCTGTTGGAAATTACTCTAAAAACAAAATACACCTTTGTTTATATTTGTGTGTTGCTTGGCAACCACTTTGTTGGAACCACAACCGTTTCTGAGGAACTACATTGTTTGGCGGAAGAATAATGTTTTTATTAACATCATCACTCCGCTTTGCGTCGTGTCTATCAACGTCCCTTAGCTGTTATAAATTCACTGTAAACCACGGCTACTTGGGGCTTATTGCTTTATTTTCCATCTTTTCATTAAAACAGACCAATTCGTGGGACAGCGCGAGTTTGCAAGCATCATTACAGTGTAAATTAATGGACATACAGTACTACAGCTGAAAAATAAAACTAATAAATACAGTAACATTCCCTCCACACAAATAGCTCGCATATGAGAAGAGTTTCTTTTAGAAGGAAGGGTGTGGCCTCATAATTAAAGGCGAATGATAAAACAAACTGGGGTTACTCATACTTAACTACATAATTAATAAACAGTTAATTTTGCTGATGTTGATGCTATATTGACTGTTTATGTTGCTATGGCACAGAACCATTGGATGATGCATTCGGCTGTGCTTTATTGTGATTAAAACAGCTGCCGACCAATCAAAATCAAGTACTGAAACTAAACAATTCACCACAACTAAATTATTAAAGCACCACAATAATAAAGTGTATAAAGTGAATAAACTCATCCTTATCAGCTCAACTTTTTACATAAACCATGAGAACCATAAAAACTTTTCACCCCTTCATTCAAGTGCTTTGTTCACTTATGCACATATCACCAGCTCATCAGTCTATGGTATGAGTCGGAACTGTTTCTTCAGTCCAGTGACTGTTAGAGGAACTGAAGTGCTGAAACAGTTGGCAAAAACCAGCAACATAGGATCATACAGGCCAGTATCTTGGCTCATTGCAAGTCAGGGAACCTGTCAGACGTCCGAAAATAAGTTTTGATTGAGTAGCTTGTAGATCTGTGCTGCTTGAGCCACAAACTCTTTCAAACTGCTTAATCTAGTTCACACAAAAAAAAAACAGTTCAAAAGAATGATTCCTTTGTGAACCGGACATCACACTGGGTTTGCCTGAGATTACTCTGGATTACAGGTAATACTGTTGTAAATCTTCAGTTTCTTGCACAGACCGGTCGTTTTGCTTCATAAGACCTTAATATATCATCGGGAGCCACAAGTATTAATTTTGTGCTCCCTGATATGCTTTTCTTGACTCTCAAAGTACCAGTGGCCATTGACTTGTATTTTCTGAATCACCAAGGGCTACAGTTTCAGCTAAAATCGTCTTTACTGAAGAAAAAAAATTCACTTTTGGGTGAACTATTCACTTAAGAGGACGCTGCCGTAATGTGTTAACGTTAAAACGCAACCAAAGAACGCCGTGTCAGAGTATGTGAAATAAGGCCGCAAAATGAGGCAATTGCTCAATCGGCACACTCTCAAAAGACAGGCAAACGAGATCCAGATGGCTGTTCTGTTTTAGGGGCCACACCTGTTGTCCGGGGGGTGAGACAGGAGACACACACAAACATAATGCAGTTCGCATATGTGTTAAAACGTGGCCACTGTGTTAGAAATATGACCTTGAGCGAACTTGAATGCAGGGAATTGACACAACAGGTGTGCAGCCCATGTGAGTCCCTTAAGTAGTCGATACAAGCTGATCTGAGAACAGCCACAGCCCCCCACATAGCAGGAACGGCAAAACACACACACAAGTTGAAGGTTTAATGACAAAAACAGCTAAATATTTGAAATGAAAAACCCACATGAGGTGAATTAACATGACTGTAAAAAATATTATAAATAGTTTTGCTCCAAAACCTAGTGAGCTCCCTACTTAGATAGCATTAGGCACCATGTGTGTTTTGTAAACCAAGTTGGCTAAGTAAAATACCTTGTTTCTATCATGCCTTTTCAAAATTATCTGGATTAACGTTAATGTAGCTTTAGTTTTAGCGTGTGTAGTACACTACACCAGGTTTTGAACCAGAACTTATATCCTCCTCTCTCTTCTATACCTGCATGCATGTGTGTATATGTGTGTGCTTTTCAAAGCCAAGCACACTCAATCCAACTTTCACTCCCTGCTCATAAGTCAGAACCTCAAAAAGGCCTGTTCCCCGAGCAAAAACATGAGCCCTACAATAACATCCAGCCATTTTGGCCCAGGTTAAATTCCAGAAGTTTTCCAGATTTGATTAATAGCGGTGGAGGGAAAGGATGATAGGATACACACACTTTTCTTGAATATCACTGATGGCAGCTGTAATGCTGGGCTTTCACGCTCAACTGCTCTACATGAAGTTACACAATTATGTCTCCTAAGTTAATATTACCATCATGTGGTCAACACACTGTGACCCTGTGTTTCTCTCCGAGAAATAACAGCATTCAGCCACACTACAGGAATCCTTCACCCAAAAGTGAATATTCTGTCATCATTTACACCCCCTCAAGTCGTTTCAAAGCCATAAGCTGTTATATTTACAATGTAACGCACTCCACACAGCTATTTTTCAGTGACTAGTCAATAACGAGCTCCAAAATGAACAAAAACACCATAAAAGTAAGGGAAACTACTGAAATAAAATAAATGTATGATAGGAAATGGTTGTGAACAACTATTAATAAAGAACAATGCAATGATAAATATGAGTTATTGTTACATTGGTTGCTATTATTTCTGTGCTGGGGGCAGTTGAGGATGTAATATCTCAATTAAATATTTCAAATAAAACTCTCAGAAAGGAATAGAAATATCTCACCGCTGCATTCTTACCCGAAGCGAGACGTGCCTGGCACGATTCCTCTACCAATTCCAACATGTTTAATTTTTTCTCCATCTTGATTTCTCGTCTTATCAACATCTTGACACGTCGAGGTCTGAGGATAATTCTATCTGCAGTGTGACCATGAAAGCGGCTTGGCAACAATGAATGAAACGTCTTTCACTAAAAACTATTTCATTTCAGACAGGAGGTTTGGTCGTCATTTTGCAGTTCATGTTGAACTTTGTGAGGGTAGTTGAGGATACGTTTTTGCTTAGTATTTTCATCAGAGGCAAAGTTCAGTCAAAACAGAAAACTAATGTCAAACATGATTTTTGATGCAACAGTTGTGTTGCTTCATATTTTTGTGACTTTTTTTCAAGATTCTTCGATTAATTCAAAAGAACAGCATTTATGTCAAACATAACTTTTTGTTAGATTATAAATGTCTTATTTGATCAATTTAATGCATCCTCCTTGAATAAAAGTATTAATTCCTTAAAAAATTAAGGCTTGTTCTTGTCAATGTTTCCAGCATCAACCTCATTATGCCCTTGTTTTATGTCTCCACAGCACTAAATCCTTTGATAATAAAACATCTGCAGCTAATATCTGCATATCACGTTGAACTTGATCGCATGCTTTGCGATCTTATTTCAAATGTCAAGCATTAGCCTCTGACTGAGCCACATCTTGTCAGGCGTCTCTGAGGATTAGGCAAATGGAACTTTACACAAGCCTCGACTGAAAGTGCTCAGGGTAAAACACTAGATGTCCCGTATAACTAAGAGAGTCTTGATTAGCATCCTAACTTTGGCATTACCAACATCCTTTTTGGCACGAGGACCTGAAAGTCAAAAGAGGCGTTTCAGAGATGCGAATTTATGGAAATGCCGCATTAAAAATAGATCAAGGGTGTCATTGCATAAAAAGGCCTTATAAGCATTAGCAGGCACTGGGGTGATGAAACATGTTTTTTAGCAGTTGGAAAGAATTCAGGCTTTAATTGGAGACAATTAGGAGCAGCTTGGCATGTACATTTACACACACACACACACACAAAGTTGAGAGAAAATTCTGTACTAAATACCAAAGTGCTGCGTAATCAAATGCTTCACTTGCCTGTGATTTACAAATATAGAGTCAAAGGGGCTACAGACTTTCGATACATTTTTAAACATCATGGAATTTTTTAATGTTTTATAAAACATACAAACTTCGGAATCCAAGGTTTGTCTTGAAAGACAGATAAACAGACAGATATAGCAAAAGAACAATAGAAGAAACAATAGATGGATGACAGACAGATAGATAGATAGATAGATAGATAGATAGATAGATAGATAGATAGATAGATAGATAGATAGATAGATAGATAGATAGATAGATAGATAGATAGATAGATAGATAGATAGATAGATAGATAGATAGATAGATAGATAGATAGATAGATAGATAGATAGATAGATAGATAGATAGATAGATAGCTGCCCACTACATCTCATCTACACTTACAGACAGAAGCAGCCATTGATTGTGACTCATTTCTGCAGAGTATGAAATGACTCTTTAATGATGGCCGTATATGAGGTGTGCATCACTTCTTTTGCAGCAAGGCACTGCATGTAACGAGACTCCAGATTATTACTAGGTGCATTCTGGGAATTGAGGGCTGTTTGGAACTGATCCGAGAACCACAAGTGTGTGACGTTAATAGAGGACCCACAAAGCTTCTGTCCATCACATAGGATTATATTGCATTAAAACCAGCGAAGGAAATTAACTTTTTTGTGCCAGCCACATTGGCTAGTAATTGCTAAATTTCACCAACCATTGAGATATTTTAGCAGTGATTTTGCAAATCAAATACATAAAAACCTAGATATGTATAAAACTGAAACAACAAATTACTACATATTCAAAATTGTGCTTAGACATGCGGATGGATTTTAATGTAAGAGACAACGGTGAATGGACTTTTTTTTTTACAGGATTAAATATTTGTTTCTTACAAACACACAGCTTTTCACTTCACAATATGTTAACTGATGGACTGGAGTGGTGTGGTTTACTTGTGGATTGTGATATTTTTATCAGCTGTTTGGACTCCAATTTCTCCAAATCTGTTCTGATAAAGTAACAAACTCACCTACATTTTGGCCTGAGGGTGGGTGCATTTTCAGCAAATGTTTATTTTTGGGTGAGTTATTCCTTTAATGCTCCATGTCTACACATCGAAATGCTGAAATGTCAATTTGGATGCTAATTGGTCAATATAGTTTCAGTTGTGGTAAAACACAAAATATAGTTATAGCTATGATGCATAACACCTCTTCACCATCTAGCTACAAATACATAAAGCTTAAAACCAACTATTAAAGGCATCTCATACTTTTTACAGCTCAAATTCAACACCCTCCTGCTTTCTTCATCATAGTTCACTTCAGAGGTAGTTAGTATGCAAGTTCTTTTAGTCCTGCTGAGCCTGACTCTCCCAATTAAAATCTCCATCCAAGTACATCGGCATGCAACAGATGGGGGCCAGTTTTACCAATACCCCATCAAAGACCTCAAAGATGAAACCTGGCACTTGCTTTCTCAAGGTGAACACCTTCTCAAACCCAGACGTTCAAATCGCCCTGACCGTAGCTTGCTCCTTGACCTAAATTAATCAACACAATCCGAACCCATCCATTTAAAATCCATCTTCTGCCTGCACAGTGTCACGTCTTTTCAAACGAGAACTTATTTTAGAAAGGACTGGACTGACTGTAAGTGGAAACACTGGCACTAGCATGCTGCTCATAGCCAAAAAACTCCAGCTGGCTAAACTCAAAGTCTCAAGCAGGTAGCGCAACACAAAAAACCATTAGATATGCTTTACAGAGCTCTCGGAGGAAAGCTGCTTTATACTATGGGCCTGTCTGTCAGGCGCTTCGGCTGGCCGGAGAGATGCCCGCAGGGAACATGTGCATTATCTATTAGTTTAAGCCCCGTGTCTGTAGGGGAAAGCCCTCCATCTGTGGCTAACCTCAGCAGGCACAGGCCTGGATGGTATCCACCTGCTTTCTGCCAAGAGAGACGACTTACTGGAGAGACGCAGCACTGGGGCCGGTGGCATTTTCTTTTGTAAGAAGAGCCCTCTACCTTGCAAACGGGACGACTGGAAAGGTTTCACATCTTTTGACACATTCTAAATATGAAACATCAGTCAGTATAAAAGACTTTATTCTACCATAATAGGCAGAAATGGGACCCTTTTTTCAGTACAGCCATTTTCGGTGTCTGCCTAAGAATGGAAACTGTGTTGAAATCATTGGGAACTGTATACTGTTTAAATACTATGTGAAACCGGTGCTGTTTAAAAACTGTATGTATATATATATATATATATATATATATATATATATATATATATATATATATATATATAAATATCTTATATATTATTATATTATTATATTATTATTATATTATATATATTTTGGCAACTTACTAAAATAAATACATTTAAGTTGAAATACTAAAAATTCAAACCTTAAAAAAAAAAAAAGCTAAAGAATATATATATATATAAAACACAACAAAATTACAATGAAACCTGAAAATTTAAAAACTAAGAGATAATTCAAAATATGAATGAATATTATAATAGTACAAAGTAAAAAGCAATATTAAAATGACAAAAAATAGCAGAACAAATAAACCTTTCTTACAACAACTACTTGTTGTAGTTTTTGTTCCCAGTAAAGTTTTAACACTGGTGAATGTAATTTCAGGTATGTAATGTGTTTTAATTTCAGGTGTGTAAACAATTTTTTACATTTGTAAAAAGACATGAACTGTCGCACACAATTTGTCACAGTTATGTTCTTACTGAGTTCCTTATTTGGTAATGTTCCTTTTCTTGTTTAGTTTATTAATTAACCCCACACCTGTTTCTGTTTCCCACTGATTGTGTTCCCAGTATTTAAAAATCTGTGTTCTCCATTTTTGCTTTGTCAGCTATTGATGTTTGATGATTTGAATTTGTGTTTGGTTGTGCCCTTTCGTTCCTGTGGATAATTAACTCCTTCATCGTGCGCTTTGATTTAAAAAACAAAATGTGTGATTCAATTCAAATGAAAATTCTTTATTTTTAGTTCTAAAATCCAAACTGGTCTCTTTTTGATCAATTAAAATCATGTTTAATCTTTCCAAAAGTAAGTAAAGTAAAATGGCTATAAATAAATTTTAGATTTTTATACATTATGTTCTATAACTGAAACATTTACAACCCAACCGCAATGCAACGACATAAAACATTTTTAAATGATACAAATAGTGCAATTATACTGAAACTAAACTCTGGGAAAAAACTAAAACCAAACTACTGAAATCCATGCCAAATTGATCAACTGGAGGAAGTTGAAAAATATAAATTAACATGCAATATATACACACAGCAAAAGCAAGAGCAGTATGGTAGAATGCAATCGCAAATACAGCCATTGAGATTTTTTTTGCACACACACACACAGACACACTCACACACCTATCAGCATTGATATACAACAGCAGTGCATTAGTACAAGCTCATGTGTGCAGAAATGCCTGGAAGTTCGTCCTAACAACAGGAAGAGCATGTGTTTGCATGGTTGCCGAGCCACCGCCACATTCCTGTATTAAATCACCATAATAAAAGCCATCCTTGACATGCATGCCAACACGTCAAGAAACATAACAACTGGCCTGGAAACAGACATAAGTGCTGGACTGACACAAACCAAGGTTTCCATAACAGGCCCCAAAACAGTCTGATGGCACACAGTGTGTCTGGGTTAATGGATCCCAGGGCAGGCACTCGAAACAAAACAGTCAGGCAGAGCTTTATAATGCCTATAAACTTCAGGTTTACCTGGACTTTCCTGATACAGAGGGTTTACCGAGAAGGCCTGGCCCAAATTCCCCTTAAGCCGAGAGGCTGATCTCAAAGCCTTAACTGATTGTACCGAGAGGAAATAGCCCAACAGCAGAGTCCCAAAGAACCACTGCTAACACAGCGCCTGTCACTGAAGGTATATATTATATCTGTGATTTGTGAACAAATAAAAATCTACATTATCGACAGGTCTTGTGCTCCCATATTTAGTAACCCTTTCACTATTTCAAAAAGGATACTTCTGGCCCTGGATTCTGATTGGTCAATAAAGCTAAAAGCTAAAATACAGCTTAATACAAAAGTTTATTAAATCCATTAATGTTGATGATTTTGTAAAAAGTATCTTATGCTCACCAAGACTGCATTTATTTGATCCAAAATACAGTAAACCTTGTAATATAGTGGAATATTATTACAATTCAAAATACCATTTTTTTTATATAGTTTCAAATGTAATTTGAATGTAACACTTAAATGTGAAACTTACTGTTTTTTTGTGGAAACTTTGATGAAATTAATTCAAGATTCTTTGAAGAACAGAAAGTTCAGAAGAACAGGATTAATCTGAAATTCAGTGTAAATGTTTAATGTTTAATCTAATTGATCTTTCTGACCGCAAACATTTGAGCGATACTGTATAAAAATGTTATGTTTTATATAAATGTACAATAGACTTTAAGAAATTGCATTTATCTATTCTGCATCAAAATAAAATGTAAATTATAAAAAGTTGATCCTAATCTGGCCAATGAAAAAGTTGCATTAAAATATAATTGTTAAAAATTTTATTGCTGACTCATTCAATCATACACCAAGTTCACTTTTCTATAAAAAAAAAAAACTCATGCAATTCTAATAACAAATTTATAGATCTGATCCAAAACCTAATGAGCTATCTACCTACCGACAGCATCATAGGTGCGTTTTCAACATACTGATTGTTCCAAAGCATAATTAGTGATAATTAATAGGAAGCATAGTAATATATCATAATAAAAGTAATTAAATTTCATTCAACACTGAATAATATTGATAAAAAAATGTTAAACCTAATTAAAAATGTTTTATTTTACCCAATGCTAGTAGACAGCTAGTAGACAGAGCCTATTAGATAGTATTAAATTCAAGAAGCTAGTGACCCATGATCATTCTGGAGCAGCAGTAGTAGGATGTGCAATTAAATCACCACAAAAGGAAGTGGCATGTGCGACTCGGGTTTAATTCATACAAATAATTTAAACAGATGAGTACTGAGCGTGTGATGCTGTGTTTCTGACCTGGTCATCATAGCGGTAGGTGAGATACTGCTCTCCTGTTGTGTCTTCCAGAAAGCTTCCTTGTGGAGAAAGTGCAAATTCAGGGAGGAAGTAAGCACTCTGCGTCTGGCTCGCTGCTCCCTGTAAACCAAGACCACAACAACCACATTAAACTTTTTCAATTACTGTGGACATCATGTAGGAGCCTTCAGCTTACATTTTTGAGAAACCATAATGTATTGTAAGTATACAAAAGATGTTATCAAATGTTATCAGTGTCACACATCAATATGACCTAATTAATATTCATGAGCTAAGCCTATTTGCATACACACACATATATCTAGTCATCCTGACTCATAAAATGAAACCTGCCAGCTGCTCTCCATTTCTGACATCCCGCAAACTAATAGGAGATAAAAGACTACAGCATGGAAAAATAAAAGAAAATGTAACCTTTAGAGTGTCAAAAGTCCTCTGTGAGACAGTAAGAAGCCCACAGAAGAGAAAGCAGCTCTGGTTTGTTAGAGCTGAAATTCCCTTCGCCTTAGAGGTTTATTGAGAAAGATTAGCTGCAGCACATGAACCAAATCCTGAATCGTTCAGACCAATTTGAAGTAGGCTACCATGTGTTTACAGTGCTAATGCTAGGCCGACGGCTTTCTCAGAACGGCCTGGTGACACACTTATAAACAATTTATGGAAGTTAAGGAGGTTATAAAATCACAGAGAGCTCCTGAAAAGCTTTTTTCCTTCCCTGCTCATTAAAAGGGGAACTATTTACAAGTGCTTGAAGCTTCAAAACAAAATGTACCAGGTATCAAAAGTGAATCTAATTTTGTACCTGAGCCCAGGGAGTGTCTGTGTGTGAGGCTGACTACTTCTGCAAACACTTACGCCCTAAAGAGCAGCAGAGTTTGGCACATGGTCAGAGGAGCCGCTTTCATCAGGACACAGACTTTCACTGACAAGCCTGAATTAACAGTCCTGCTATCCATGTGTGTGTGTGTGTGTGTGTGTGTGTGTGTGTGTGTGTGTGTAAGGGCTGGACAAAATTCAGAAGAACTGGCTCGAAATTCAGGCTCACAACATAGAGGAAGTTCATTAGTTCAACATAAGTTTTGCAACCATAAATGATTGAATTAATTTTAAATATTTATATTTATTGTTTCCTCATATGCAGAATGCAGTAATTGAAAACATCTATTTCTGAACTGATCAACACTGTCAGCACTGTCAAAACTATTTATACACAGCCATCAACTACAGCATCACTATTTTTCACAACTCTATAGAAATAAACACTGACAACAAATTTAAAATGATTTAAATAAATTATTTTGAGAAAACTTGGCCTAGGTTTACTTGCAATTATGCATAATTAAGTGTTATTATAATAGTAAGCATTTAACGCTTAAAAAGGACACCTTAATACAAAATGTTACTGCATATCACAATATCACGTATATATATATATATATATATATATATATATATATAATATATACATATATATATATATATAATATATACATACATATATATATACTGTATATATACATATATATATATATGTATATGTGTATGTATATATATATATATATATATATATATATATATATATGTGATATTGTGATATGCAGTAACATTTTGTATATATATATACGTATATATATGTATATATATATATATATATATATGAAGAGTTTGGTTCCAAAATGTGATACATTTTTTGACTTAAAACTTGAAAAGTAAATTTTTATTAGGTCATGTTTTCTCCCTTTTTTTCCAAACTGCGACAGACGCCAATCTCCCTTTTTTGCATAATGAGGTATATCACAGAGCACCATTCCACGCGCTCTAGACAGTAATGGCGGTGCTCTGAATACACCCAGCATCCTAGTTCTTCTCATCTACTTTGTACTTTGTGATCAACAAACAAGGGCTGCACAATAAATCGCATATGATTTTGATGTGCATCTCTTTAGTAAAGCCGATTCGTTGATTAATATTACCGGTAAATCTCGATCACATGCTTTCAAATAGAAATTATTCAGATGCATTTAATACACAGAGCTGTAGATCACTGACAAGCTGCGCTATATCAAATTCAATTAAATTATGAATGTGATATTGCGTAGGCTTGTGTTAGTGTTAGTATTAATGCCATTTATGTTTTTGTTAATACAGCACATAGCACTAGTCAACTAAATGAATGTAACATGGAAAAGATGAATGCACTTTTGGAAATTTAAAGTAAGGGAAATGTCATTTTATTTTGTAGTCTAATGTGATATTGTTCATGTTCTTGTTCATGATGAAATGTTCTTTTATAGCTGTAATTAATTTAAAGCATTAACAAGATGACCCATTGAATTCATTTTGGAAGCATTGAGTGATGAATGTATGTTTAGTCCAGTGCCTGTATGTAAGATTAATATTGACCAAGTTCAGAGGCTGTCATATGTGGATCAACTTACTATGTTGTGTATTTTTATCAGTTTCAATATGAAAAATAACTTTCATATTTATTCAATGGATTTATTGCATTTTGGAAAAAAAAGTATCATGGATTTATTGAATTTGGGGTGGGGGGGGGGGGATTATAAAATGTTATAATAAATCTTTGAAAATCAAAATCTGGATTTGAATTTTTAATATTATTATAACCTAAAGATGCATTGTTAAAGGTTGAAACAGAAAATAATGTTCTTCATCTCGCCACTTTACTCAAATTAATCAAAATGGATTTATTGCGTTTTGGAACCAAACTCTTCATATATATATATATCATATTACATGATAAATCAATTCAAAGTCAAAACAAAGATGATACTCTCTGTTTTTGTTGATCACAATCAATGTGTATTTGTGTGTGTGAAATGTGTTTAAGTTTTTTGTTAGTCATGTAGGTTTCTGCAGTCTGTCTCCAAACACACAGTTCGATCTAGACTCCTTGCAGCCTAAACAAGTCTCATGTGTCGCCTCTCCTGTCCTTCTGCCCCCCTGTAAACACCCCGCCATCATCGAGTATACAGGAGTGCACTCACACACACACACAGAAATCCTTCAGGTGCTGACTGTGTTAGCAGGGGACATCTACTCCAATAAATTCCCTATGAGGCCCCAAGGTACCTCACAGGGGCCCACACAGACTTACGACAACAAACTCCCTCCCGTACTTGCGAGCAAAGAAAAGAGTGGAGCAGCTCAGCCATCTCTCATCATCTCTCATAGGAAACAGCCCTGACAGAGCAAAAATAATATGGCTAACAGGAATGACTTTCATTTCATAACCAAGAATAGAAACCAAAGGGAGCTGCAAAAAAAGCACTGCGAGGATGTTCACAGTCCGACATACGATCCTTTAAGTGCCCTAAACAAAAAAAAAAGTATTTCAGTGGATGAGGGCTTCAAACTCCTTTCATAAGAGCCACCTCTGTTTCTATACACAAATCAGATTTTAATAGGCTTAATGCTAAGTCTTCTTTATTTTATGAGAAAGTACTTGGATGGCTGCCTCTAAATCAGTTTAAAGGCCTATTCACACTAAGAATGATAACAATAAAGATAAAGATAACTATATTAGTGTCCGCACCAAGAAACAATAAAGTAGTGTTTATTATAAGTGTGTGCTGCAGTTTCATCATCTGCCTCTTTAAATGCTCGATTTCTTTAAAAACAGGTTGATTCTGATTGGCTGTTAGTATTTTTAATCAACAAAAAGTTACTGTTTGGATTTAAACAAGCAATGTTTATGGTTGGATCTTCGTTACAGTGATTATTATGTTTGGTTAGAATTCTTTTAATTCTAACTGATGCAGTGTATATCTTTTCATTTCTTAAACAACCATGTCTGAAGAGATACCCATGTCCGTATTCCAGGATGACAATGCCAGGATTCACTGAGCTCAAACTGTGAAAAGATCTATTCAGGGAGCATGTGAAATAATTTGTACACATGAATTGGTCACCACAGAGTCGTGACCTTAACCATGTTGAAAGTTTGGGATGTGATGGAGTCCACTTTGAAGAAGGGTTTGACTTTGCCATTGTCAATACAAGAATAAATGCAACTCTTGATGAAAATAAATGGTTTCTGGGACAATGCCACAACAAATACACACTGTAATCAAAGCTAAAGGCAGTCTAATGTGTGAGACTTTTCTTTTTGGCCAGGGAGTGTAGCTGTGGTGTTGGCTTACCTATTCTAACAGAATTCTAATTTTAAATAGAAAGTTCTCATATAGTTAGCTTTTAAAACTTCACATTTATTGTTATAGTTAAGCATACTGAAAAATATCTGCAAAAATCCAATATCCTATATACTTACTATATTAGCATCCACACCACAAGATGATAATGTTATAAGTGTGCACTGCAGTTTCTAAATGCTATAGAACTTTAAAGCTGAGTGGATTCTGATTGGTTGATGCTTTTATCATTCATCACCAAGAAAAAAGAAATCTAAAAGAGATTCCAACAATAGATTTGGAATGTTTAATTAAACTTTATGCTCAGCACTATCTGCCTGGCTGTGAACGGCTCTTAACTCTTTCTGTAATTTGCCCTGATTTTGATTCGACTTGAACATCAGGCAACGTGTGAGTAACCGTACTGGGTTTCTTTCAACTTAGAGCCACAAACAAACTCATTACTAAAGGCTCCGCTCACTTCCACTGGCATTTCCAAGAGCCGGCACAGGTGTGCGTGTTTTTATGTGCCAGAAGATGTTTCATCAGGCACTCTATTAGGGAACTGTAGATACATTGTCTCAGCAGGGCATAAGTGCCAAATAAGTAAAGCACTAAGTCGACTGCCGCACCGTGAGTTCTAACTTCAAAGATTGGAAACGAAAGGCTCGGCTTTGAGTGAAGGAATGTCACGGCGCTGTTAGAGTGAGTCTACTCAACAATGTGGAGAAAACTCTGGCTGGTCTCTGAGTTTATGGCAGCAGGCCAGTGCTTTTCTCAGACCGGACTAACCCTAGATAAGCTTTTGACTTTCAGCGCTCGGTGCCAAGGATCGGTACAGTCAGAGGAAGACCTAATCCTGGATCATAACTTCCAGAAAGAGAGCTTCGTTAAAACAGGGCCAGGTTAACATCTGGTCACTCGAACATTCCTCAGCTCTGAAGTCAGTGGGACAATGAAGATTCATCATTTACTCTGAGCAGTGTCTATGGGGTGGTAAAAGCATCCTGACTTTAAATCCTTTGGAAAAAGCGTCAACAACAATTTGGGTCACATGCCTCTTGTAAGACAATAATATAATGTCCCTGACGTCACATAAAAGCTTTCAGAGTATTTTTTTTACGACAGTCAGTTACTATTGGCAGAAGCTATAGAAATGTAGACGCATAGTGAGTCATAAAAGAAACCTACCAACTTTTTTTTTTTTTTTTTCAAAGCACAATTCAAATTTAGATTTCTCTAAACTCAATATATCATGGCCAACATGTTGAAGAATACTGACCAGGCCAGCGTTTTTGAGAGTGCAGTGGATGATATATATTTATAAATATAAATATGAATGCATTAAATATGTATAGATTTAGTTTTTAAAGAAATTAATACTTTAGCAATGATGCACTGAATTCATCAAAGTGACAATAAAGACTTCTATGTTAAAATTTGTGTTAAGATTATGTTAAGATTTTTGAAATGCTGTTCTTTTGAACTTTCTATTAATCAAAGAATCTACAAAACAAAACAAAAAAATCACAATTTCCAAAGAACAATTGTTTTTAATATATTATAATAGAAAAAAATTACTTGATCAGCCAATCAGCATATTTGTGTAGGATCATGTGACACTGAAGAATTCTGCTTTGCATCACTTTAATAAATCACATTTTAAAATATATTCAAACAGAAAACTAAATATTATTATTAAATTGTAATAATATTTTAAAATATGAATGTATTTTTGATTAAACAAATGCAGACCTCTTATTGACCCCAATCTTTTGAACAGTAGTTTACATACATATATACTGTATTGTTACGGCTCAGTTTTGTTTTGGGTTTGTTCTGTTGTTTTCTCTTTTTCCTATAGGTTGCCAGATAAGGATCCACACTTGTGTTGAATTTGGAAAGCAGTATTTAAGATGGCTGTCCTTTGTGGGAAGGAGTTCTGACCCCTATCCTGCAGTTGTGCTCAGGAGCTGGACCTTCATATTGTTTTTTTCTTTATTGTTTGTTTATTTTTTGTCGAACATATTTTTTCTTTATCATATCACCCCTAGATGTAAAATAAATATTTTGTTTAATTTAATTTTGGACTCTGATCCCTTTATTTTTGTTACTTCCTTGAGCCGGAATGTAACAATTGGGGGCTCGTCCTCAAATGTTTGATAGAATTTGGAATTTGTTCTATTGATAAGAACAAGGAAAAAATGTATTGTAAAATTTTTGCTAGTGCCTGTGTGGTCTATAGGCGGAGCGTATTTGACGGGTATTCGATTCACCTGCGTGTTTCTTGGCGTGCTAGCGCTAACAAACAGTGGGTGTTTTGTTTGTTTCTGGGAAATCTTTAAAAAGGTGGATTTTCTTCATTGTTGTTTTCAACTGAAGAGAAAATAAGTGGTAACCGAAATAGACCATATGGTTAGTGTATTGATTTCTCTTAAGAGTTTACCTTGTAAGAACGTTTCTTTTTTCTCTAGGCTATACAGTGTTAGGTTAGCTCTGGCAGGATTTTGTTGTGTATGTGTAGTCTACTCGGTAAGCTAATATTGCTGAAAGGTAAATTGTCAGCGAACTCTGTATTTTGTTACACTAATGGTGATGTTCCCCATTAGGTTTAGCAACGCATTGCGTTGATTTTTTTATTTTAGTGTGCTGACGCTGAGTTGAGAGCGCTGCCGCTATTGTATGTCTCACTGGTTTGTCCGTGAGTTTATACATCTGACGGTATTTGAATGCTTAAAAATACTCGACTCTTGGTGGAGGCATGAAGACTAGGGTTGAGTTATTTTAGGGGGGAAGAGAGAGAGTAGGGGGAATAATCACTTGTTGGTGCTTGTAAATTAAAGCACTCGATTACGAGTTCTGCTGAATAGAAAAATAGATAATGGCTGCTGTTTTAGATGGATTTTTTTGAGTCTGTTAGTGAGGGATTGTTTGATCAACTAACGAAAGAACAGTTGTTAGAGGTGGCCGCTAGGTATAAGATCGTGAATTGTGAATCGTGAAATTGAAATTCGCAAATTGGAGGTTGAGGCTTTGTGGTTTCAGTTAATTGGTGAGGGTAAAATGGGGGACAGTACAAGTGGTCTAACCAGTTTGGTCAGAAAAGGGTTGGATGTAGCCAATAATATTAAGCTGATACCCAAATTTAGTGAAACTGATGTAGACACATTCTTCAGTTTGTTTGAACATTTGGCAGATGTTATGAAATGGCCAGATTCTGAACAGTCTTTGATGTTGCAGTGTGTGTTAACCGGTAAGGCACAAAAAGCTTATTCTTCTTTAAATGCTTGTGATAGTCAAAATTATCATAAGGTTAAAGAGGCTGTACTGAAAGCTTATGAGCTGGTACCAGAGGCCTATCGGCAGAAATTTAGGAGCATGCGAAAACCTGCAGAACAGACGTATTGTGAATTTGTGAGACTTGACTTAAAAATCCAGTTAGATCGCTGGTGTGCTGCTTCAGGTGTAACCAGTCGTGAAGATCTTCATGAGTTGTTCCTGTTAGAACAGTTTAAAAGCACTTTGTCGGAGCATGTTTCCATCTTTTTGACTCATCTACGGAAGAGGCTGCCATTCTTACTGATGAGTATGTACTCACTCATAAATGTGAAGTCAAGAAAAGTAGGTTCAAGTTCAGTGATAGTCCAACAGAGAGTGTAACTGCCCGTCATGCCTTGTCTGATAAGAGTGAGAGGAATTTTAAAAGTTACGCTGATAAAAATGTCCGGTGTGCTTATTGTCATGTAAAGGGACACTGGAAAAAGGATTGTTAAGCACTTAAAGGAAAACTGATGCGTGTTAAATCTGAACCCAAGTCTGCTCTTGCTATTTCATCTGTTCAGACAGATAATAATTCTGACTGTTTTGATATTTTACAGAATCTGGAGAAACCAGTGGTACCTTGCAATGTTGGAGATGTTTGGTATGCTCCCTTCATTACAGAAGGCTATGTGTCATTGCTTGGAAGTACTGAGAAGGTTCCTATTTAGATTCTCAGAGACACGGGTGCATCGGAATCATTCATTTTGAAAACTGTCCTGCCTTTTACTCAGGAGTCCAATACAGGAAACAGTGTGCTGATTCACGGCATTGGATTGCAAACATTGTCTGTACCCCTACATAACATGTTTCTCCAATCTGATTTAGTAAATGGAGCAGTGGTGATGGGAGTCCGTCCTTCATTACCAATGGAAGGAGTTTCATTGATTTGGGGGAATAATCTGGCGGGTGACCGTGTATGGCGTGATGTTCCACCTCCACCTGTGGTTGTTACTTGTCCTGCTCCATTGGGTGACACTGATATCTCCCAGCAGTATCCAGAGGTATTTGTGTCTTGTGCACTTACGCGTGCAATGCAATCAGCCGATGCAAAACTAAGTGATGTGAAGGATTTGTTTACCTCTAAGAGGGTAGTGCCTGGTCTCCTTGCTATGCCTTCTATTCCCCATCAGGTCTGGGTGTCTGCTCAGAAAGAGGATTCATCTCTGAACTCGCTGTTTGATGCTGCTTTATCTCTTGATGTAGCAGAGAGTTCCGTTAATGGGTACTTTGTTGAAAATGGGGTACTATTGCGGAAGTGGACTTCTAACACAGAGGGAGGTTTGACTGATCCAATTATAAAGGTAGTTGTGCCTGTTTCTTTGCAAAATGCAGTGTTGGATTCTGCTCATGGCGGGGTGGCTGGTCATGTGGGCGTAAATAAGACATACCAACATTTGCTGCAGTATTTTTACTGGCCTCGTATTAAGAGTGATGTAAGGCAGTATATTAAGACTTGTTTGATCTGTCAGCTGACTGGAAAACCAAACCAAACCATTAAATCTGTGCCTTTGTATCCCATACCTGTTATGGAACAGCCTTTTCAGCATCTTCTGGTGGATTGTGTTGGGCCTTTACCACCTTCAAAGTCTGGTAGCATTTACTTATTGACAGTGATGTGTCAGAGCACTCGATATCCTGCTGCATTTCCTTTGCGTTCAATCACCACACGATCAGTTGTAAAAGCCTTGTCCCAGTTCATTTCTATTTTTGTAATTCCAAAAGTTGTTCAGAGTGATCAGGGGACAAACTTTACATCTAACATGTTTCAAGAGGTTCTGCGGCAGCTTGGCATTAGACATAACAAATCCAGTGCGTACCATGCTAAAAAGTCAGGGTGCCCTAGAACGTTTTCACCAGGCGTTAAAGTCTTTGTTGAGGGCATAATGCACTGAGTTAAAAGGTGATTGGGAGGAAGGTCTACCTTGGTTGTTGTTGGCCACACGTGAGGTTATTCAGGAGAGTTTGGGATTTAGACCCAATCAGTTAGTCTTTGGACATTGTGTACGGAGATCCCTGGCGGTACTGAGTAATGCTGCTTTACCGGAGGAGCCACCACAGAGTCTGATTTAGTTAGTTTTGGCTGGGGAATTGGCAAAAGAAAAGTTGGGAAAAACTCAGGAAAAGATGAATTGAATTGAAGAATGAATATTTCCTCTACCAGATTCTCCTTTTGCTGCGAAGTTTTTAGGACCTTACACTGTGCTTCGAAAAGTGTCTGATCAAAATTATATTCTTTCTACCCCTGAGCGCAGGAAACATACCCAGTTGTGCCATGTGAATTTGTTAAAAGCCTTCTATTCTTGTAATGCTGCTCCTGAAGTCATTCCTTCCCCAACTGCCCTAGCTAGTTTGAGTCAAGTAGGTGACGTGCAACAGGATGTGAAATCACCTGATGATGTCATTTTACAACCTCGCCTAAAAAACTCTGAGACCTTGGCTAACTTAGAAGGATGGGTAAAACATTTGTCTTGCAAACAACGCTTTGAGTTAAATTCGATGCTGACTGAATTTTCTGTTCTTTTTTCAGATACTCCTTCTCGTACACACTTGATTAAACACGATATTGATGTAGGCGATGTTAAACCTGTCCGACAACGATTTTATCGTGTATCATTTGACAAACGTCAGAAATTGGAGGCAAGAGACTGAAGTCAATTACATGCTTGAAAACAACATAGCAAAGCCTTCCTTTTCAGATGGGGCTTCGCCTTGTTTGTTAGTAGGAAAATCAGACGGCACTCAGCGTTTTTGCACACATTATAGACGAGTAAATATCCTAACTAGACCTGACTCATATCCTTTGCCTAGGATGGAAGACTGCATTGACCAAGTTGGATCCGCTAACTATGTCAGTAAATTTGATTTGCTCAAAGGGTACTGGCAAGTGCCTTTGACCGCCCGAGCACAGGAAATTTCCTCTTTTATTACACCATTTGGATTATATTCTTACACCGTAATGAGTTTTGCCGCTGGTTTAGAGGGTTGTGCTGTATACCTGGATGACATTATTTGTTGTCTTTAGTGACACATGGGATCAACATCTTATCCGAATTCATGAGCTGTTTGAGCGTTTGTCTGATGCCAGACTCACAGTCAACCTGGCAAAGTGTGAGTTTGCCAGGGCGACTGTGACTTATCTGGGCAAGGTTGTCGGAATTGGCAAAGTGCGACCTGTACGTGCTAAAGTCATAGCGATTGACAAATTTCCTAGCCCTCAGACTAAACGTAAATTGATGAGATTTTTAGGAATGGCTGGGTATTACAGAAGTTTTTGTCCAAACTTTTCTTCTGTTGTTGCCCCGCTTACAGATTTGTTGCAAGCAAAGGCAAAATTTGAGTGGACTCCAAAATGTAAAAGCGCCTTTGAGAATGTTAAACGATTGCTCACATCGTCCCCTGTCCTGACGGCTCCTCGACTTGATAAACCATTCAAACTTCAGGTGGATGCTAGTCAGGTTGGAGGGGGAGCTGTTCTGCTGCAGGCTGATGAGAGTGGTATAAATCGCCCTGTAAGCTATTTCTCATGAAAATTCAATTCGTATCAGACCAATTATTCTACCATCGAGAAAGAAGCGTTAGCGTTGATTTGGTCCCTGCAACATTTTGAGGTGTATTTGTCTTGTGGGACTATGCCAACTGTGGTGTACACAGACCATAACTCTGCAGAAGCTGAAATCAGCGTCTTATTAGGTGGTCTCTTTTCTTAAAGCCTTATGCTTTGAAGATTCGTCATGTGAAAGGCGTAGATAACATCTTAGCTGACGCTTTGTCCCGTGCCCCATGTGGTGGAGAATAAGTTTCTTGACTATTGCTACTTCTCTTCTCTTCCCGTTTATTGTTTTTTAATTCCTTAATTTTGCTTTTTCTAGGCGCCGGGAGATTGCTGGTTTTGAAACTAAGAGATGGGTAGAGTTTGGGGAAGTTGTAATGGTTAATGATTGATACTAACTTCACCCTAACTCCGGGTAGGTTGTTCTTTTGTACGTATGTTTTGGGGTTGGAACTTGTATAAGGTAGAGTTTCTAATGATAATCTCTCCCTTTTTAAGGGGGGAGGTGTTACGGCTCAGTTTTGTTTTGGGTTTGTTCTGTTGTTTTCTCTTTTTCCTATAGGTTGCCAGATAAGGATCCACACCTGTGTTGAATTTGGAAAGCAATATTTAAGATGGCTGTCCTTTGTGGGAAGGAGTTCTGACCCCTATCCTGCAGTTGTGCTCGGGAGCTGGACCTTCATATTGTTTTTTTCTTTATTGTTTGTTTATTTTTTGTCGAACATATTTTTTCTTTATCATATCACCCCTAGATGTAAAATAAATATTTTGTTTAATTTAATTTTGGACTCTGATCCCTTTATTTTTGTTACTTTCTTGAGCCGGAATGTAACAGTATGAACATATAAACTATATTTAAAACTTCCTTCATTTTAGACTTGGAATTCAAAAAGTGAGTCAGATGCTGAGGTGATTCATCAAAAGAATGTGAATCAATAACTTGTGAACTGGCTATGGGAACATTTGATTCAGACTGCAAGCTCACAGTCACAACTGTTTACTTCTTTTGCCTGATTCTGCACTTTAAAAATCCTGGTTTATTTTTTAAACCAAAATGCTGGGTTGAGCCTTTTGGGTTATTTGTTTGGGTTATTTTTTCAGTGTTTAGGTAGTTTTTGTGTAACCCAGCTCCTGTAACAACCCAGTGTTTGGGTTGATTTTGTATTACTCATATCATGGGTCAGTTATTTATTGTGGGGATTTTGTGTTCTCTTCTGGAGAGATCAGTTCTAAGCCCCATCGAATTGATACATTTGTCAGTAAAATACAAGTTTGTATACATTTTATTTTATCTATAAAATCGTTACTGTGCTGTATATCATTCAATTTTATTTTATGTTTAATGTTTGTTTTTGGGCAGGTTATTAAGGCAGTCGCAGTATATTTTGGCTATGATTGAAACGCAGGGTTAATAACAACTGAAATTGGGTTGTTTTTAACACAGTGTTTTTTAGAGTGTGAATTTCCAGCAAGATAGCAACAATGCTTCACCAGTGAAAAGCGGTGGTGTAAACCCTGGACCAGGAAAGTCTGTATACACCAGAGCCTTTATTAGTGACATGCAGCGATAGTTCTGGTGATAACATCATCTACCCACCTGCTGATGGATAATGCATATTCATCAGTGTAATCTCAGCATGTAGCAGCCTCTTTGAACATATTCCAGTCAGCAGAAGCAAAACTGTCCTGCAGCGTTGAGCTTGCTCCCTATGGCCATACTTTGATGTCCTAAGTGACTGCTTTTCTCGTACCAGAAGCGGGTTGGTATATGCAGGGATTAATATAATTAAATGTGGCTCATTCTTGGGAACAAAAAGCAACCCAGAGTTGCAAACTTCAGGCTACTGCCAACCAAAGTGTCGTGATTCTGCAATATTATGCACATCGAAATTAGTCCACAACATCCCACTCAACTGGAATACAAACTACTGGCAACTTGCAAAATTTGAAGTCTAAATACCAAAGTACAAAGTTAATGGAGTTCATTGTGTGCTTTCATTAGCCACTGGCACTGACCTGTTCTGCTTGTTACTACCCTCAGGCTGAATGAAGCAAATGCAGGTGTTAGATGATGGTGCCAGATCTTTGATCTCATTATGAAAGCAGGCCTTCCATCACTTAGAAGTCCTGCAGGACAAGAACACTTTTGTTCATGTTGTCCTCAAGTTCTTACCTCCAACCCATGAATGTCAATCTCACAGGTACTCAATTCTATTGAGCAATAGATAAATATTGAGATTTGAAGAGATAATAGAGTTGTTCCCTTAATTAGGTCTACACAATATATCAGAATAAACTCAATATGGCAATAAGTTTTGTCAAATAACACAATCTACAATATAATTAAATAAATAAATCAGGGCTTGAAAACGAAAAAAAAAAATCAAACGGTTCACTCCGAGCAGAATCTATATTTTAATGTTTCTGTTCTGCGTTCCTCTGATATTATTACCGTTCCGAAACCGGTTCGGGTGGAAGAAATACCGGTTAATAACGTTATTTTTTTAAAAACAATATTATTTGCCTAATTTGCCTAACAATAATAATAATTATAAGTATAAGTATAGTGTTTACTCAAAAAAAAAAAAGGTAAAAATAGAGATCTAACGCTAGTTACAGCCAATACAGCATTATATTCTCTAGATTTTGTCCAAACGTAAGCTAGGCCTCCTTAAAAAAAAAAGAAAAATTCTATCAACAATTTTAAAAACAAAGTATTTTTAAGATATTTCAAAATGTTTGCTGCATTGTTAAAAAAAAAAACACTGGTATAAGATTGCGTTTTGAGAGGTTTGAGAAAAGTCGCGGCTCACATTGCATTTTATTAGCCCTATTACTTTCCGAAATAATGCTAAAATGCCTGTAGTCTAAAGCAAAATGTTTAAAAACATTATAAAACAGTTATTAGTTTCTCTCCAAAACAAGTTGAGGCTATAAAAACATCAATCCAAAACATATTAATCGAAGGTGAAGATGCCTACCTCTCTCATTCGTCACAAATCCAAATGTTTCCATTTTCCCGACGTATCTGGATGCTAAAATGTTATTTAATATAAAGAATATAGAATAATAGTAAATGTTTAATAAGTAATGCTGTATATCCGAAAGTCAGACTCCAAATTTCATTCTAAGAATTATTTTTAGGTTAATATAGCAAATGAAAACTGTTCAGTTTCAGGGAAATTTGAGATGCTCCGCTAGGCTATTTTAGTTCTCCTAACTCCACAACAAAATAATTTCAATTAACAGTATTTAGAAAAGAACAAGAATTAAAAATATAAGAAGCTATAGCAATATTAACGACAAACTAAAACTAATTAATTTAGGCTAAAACTAAACTGAAACCCACATTGGGTCTAATCGACACAAAATCAAAGTTTCCGTATTCGTGATGTATTTAAAGGGACAATGATTATAAAAAATTGCCTACTGTTTATTATAGCCTAATGTTTGTAAACATTTTGTGTCTGCATTATATCTATTTCTGAATTAAATAAAAAAAATTTCTCTATAAAACTTATATACCGGTTTCTCTCTCTCTCTCTCTCTCTATATATATATACTATATATATATATATATATATATATATATATATATATATATATATATATATATATATATATATATACGTGTAGCGTATTTTAACCATTCAGCAAAGCTTTTTAAATATTTTGATAATTTACTGAAAATAAATAGCCTAAATGACTTTTTAAAACCGTTTAACTGATTATTAATCGGTCAAAATCAGCTGATCTGAGTTTGCTGCACTCAGAAACCGGTGACTGTGAATGGATCAGCAGAGCTTGTACGAGCTTTTGTCATCGTTAAATCTTTCTCAGACGTTCCCATATGTCGAAATTGGTTTGTGCATCTATCTGTGCATGATGGTGTCCAATGCCCCCGGTGAGCGGATCTTCTCAAAGCTGGGAATAATCAAAGGAAAGGCAGGAAAGGCATGCTGGCGCTTGAGTGGCGAATGCACATGCACCAACGCCAAGAAAAAAAGGCCCTTTTTGCGCTGTGTCATCAGGCCCAATTTGGTCTTAATCCGGCCATGAAGGCGGTGCATTGTCATTGACACTTGCCTATGATGAGTTCACAGCTGAGCGGCCATTTCACTCGCTGGCTTCAGCGTCACATTTGCGTATGCTGTACTGCTGGAAGTCGTGATTGGTTGACAGCAAATGTCAAATATTAAATGGAACTATAAAATGACGTTATTAACCGTTTAATGACCATTTCAAATTTCCGATTCTGTTCGGAACTAAAAAAAATGATTTTGTTTCTGTTTCTGGTTCTGTTCGTGTCAAAATATCGTTCGTTTCCGGTTTTCGTTTTCGTTCCTTGAACCGGTTCAGAGCCCTGAAATAAATGTAGTTCCCTTTCAGTCGGTCACGCTCAACGTCACGTCGGTGACCGACGAATTGCGATATCGATTCGATAGACCAATCTACTTCGAGCATAAACTAAACGAGCCAATGCACATTGGCATGCAATTATTGCATCCAGATGCTGCTGATCACAGCGTGAGTATAATAAGGCAGCAGGTGCAATGCATACCAGCTTTTCGCTTTGGAGCTGAGCGACAACATTGTTCTGCTCCATCCAAATTTCTTCAGTGAGCTATGAGCTCTTGGAAGATTTTGGTGTTGGCGGTCTGCGCTTCAGTGATGGTGGTTCCTGTGTTGAGTGGGTTGTGCACTTCAGGTTGCACTACCCCCTGTTGTGCTGCAAGCGGCCATTCTCCTGGGTGCCTCAGCACATAAAAGAGCATTTCCATAAAAGAGCAATTTCTCTAGCAACAAATGGGTACGTCTTTGTAAAGACGACAGATCGTCTTTTTAAAGATTCCATTTCACCCATGCATTTCTGGATGCGGTCATTACCTGGCACTGGGTGATGGTCACGATCGCTGCCTCACTGGGCACACACACTGAGGTGGAGTTTGCAGATGAGTCATGACCGTCTCAGAGCTGCGGACCAGGCTCCATTTCCTCAATGGGGAGGAGTGTGATAATTACAATATTATCACACACCTCTAGTACCAGCCATCCTTATTTTGACACTGTCATTGGTCGTAAAGCAAGATTGTCCTTTTTTGGCTTGTTCCAGCTGTCTGTTGATCTCTATTATCTTCTGAAAGCACTTTAATAAGCAAGAGCTCAAGAGGATGGAGGTTCATGTCTTGGTAACACTTTTATCAACCCGACACCTGTGACAAATGTGCCTGCAGCAAGACAGCAAGTGTTTCTGGGTAACTGAGGTACGGCTTGGCAGTTGCCAAACACTCATTCACATATCTAAACATACATAAACTTACATACTTACAAGGCAATTACACACAACTTGCTTCCTAAAACAATTAGGAGGCACTTGATGGCATCAGCTGCTTCCCACTGAGATGTGTAAACAAAAGCAGACCACTGGAGAAGGAACTAACCATTTTTTAGCACTAAGCAAATACATCTATTCATTTCTAAAAGTTTAATGTTAGTATGTTTCTGCCACTGAATAAAATTTTTTAATTTTTTATCTCAATTATGACTTTTTTATCTAATTATGAACTCTTCTTACAATAGTTTATATCTTGCAATTCAGACTTTCACGCAATTTCAACTTTTTTCTTGCAAATGCGAGTTTAAATATCTAAATTCTCACTTATTTTATCAGAATTGTGAGATATAAACTTGCAATTATGAGTTATAAAGTCAGAATTGTGGGATATAAAGTATATCTTGCAATTCTAACTTTTTTCTTGTAAATCTGACTTTTTCTCGCAATTCTCCCTTCTTTTTTTTTTATTGTGGACTATAAACTCAGCATTGCAAATTATAAATTCAAAATCACATGTTTATATCTCACAATTTTGACTTTAAAACTCACAGTTGCTTGTTATAAAGTCAGAATTGTGAGATATAAACGTTATATTTATTCTTTATATCTCAGAATTGCAAGTTTACGTCTCGCAATTTTGACTTTATAAACACATTTGTGACTTTAATTATAATATTCTCACTTTATATGTGACAACCGGGAGTTTATATCTCGCAAATTGCTAATTTATATCATGTAATTCTTAGAAGAAAGTCAGAATTACAAGATGTTAACTCGCAATTGGGAGGGGGAAAAGTCAGAATTGTGAAATAAAAAGTTGGAATTACTTTTTTTATTCAGTGGTGAAACAGGCTAACATAATCGACCCCACAACCAGCCAATAATCCAGCTTGATTGATGGCTTCTGTGCACTGCTGAGGTTCTGACAAAACAATAAAAAGAGGTTATAAGACAATAACCCTAAAGTCAACAGTTCCCGCCAGCATTGATGACCACCCCGTGAGCTGTGTTCACAGAGCTCTGGTGACGTGTTTGGGGAAAATCCTGTTGAGGAATTCTGAGGTGGGTCTGGCTGACCTTGAGAATGGGAATTGGGTAAACATGAGGATCTGCTAGCAGCTGTTCCTGATCTATTTGGGTACCTGGACATAGAACAGATTACCACAGTATAGGATATTTGTTTTGGGGTGACATGGGCTCTGTTCCAAAACCTAGTGAGCTGCCTGAATGGGAAAAAATAGTTGAGAGAATATAATTAATGTTGATTATAAAAATAATTCAGTACTCAAAGGTATCAAAAAACAGTTTATCATTATTATGAGGTACTGTTGTATTATAAGCCTCAGTTTATAAATTATGTCAAGTGTATCACAAGAGTCAGTAAAAAGGTTAAATTAGTTCGCTACAGGTCAAAAGTTTGGAATAAGTTTTATTTTTAATGTTTTGTTCACCAAGGGTTCATTTATTTGATTAAAAAAAACAGTATACATAAATAGTTATTTACATTTTAAATAACTGTTGCAAAGCTTAATTTTCAGCTAAATAAAAAAATAAAAAAAGCTTTTGCTGATTGATATTTTTCTGGAAACTTTATTTTTATTTAACAGAATGTTCAAAGGAACAGCATTTTTTTAAAACAGAAATCTTTTGTGACATTATAAATGTCTTTACTGTCATTTTTTTTTTTCAATTTAATCCATCCTTGCCGAATAAAAGTATTCATTTTTCTTTAAAAAAAAAAAAAAAATCTAACATATTTTGTACTGACCTGAAACTTTTGAAGGGAAAGGTCTATATGCATTATATTTTTACTTTATGTATGTTTAAATAAATGTCCTAGTTTGGTTAAATAAAGTCTTACCTGGAAACATTCAGGAACTGAGAAGTGATTCAAAATGATGGAGCAGGTCACAAATATTTGCCTGTGCTATGTGTGTTTGTGCTTATTAGAGTCCCACATCATTTGATTAGCAACATATGCTAAAATTCAAACTCTGTTGAAATCACCAGTGACCTGATTCTCCCGAACCCTATCTGTATGACACAAGAACGTTATGTTCCAAATCTTTCACTTACAATGTTGCATTTCAGACTGAATACTAGCAAGGCAGTCCAAGGTTTTGGAAGAGAGCAATAATCTTTTCACCAAAACAAAAAACATTTGCTCATATTGGCCTGTCGAAGCGAAGTCTTGACAATTGAGATATTTATGATGGTACAAACACATTGTTGCAATATTTCACAGTTAATCACATTAAAGTATTTCCATTTCTGAAATATGTCTGAGTCTGGAAGCAGCCAAAGATAATGCTGCCTTCCACTGTTATATTTACTCTAGTCTGTGACCCCACCTCGTCTGCTCTTAACCTCCTTAACAGTTAACGTTTCTTATCACCCTCCCCTATAAGCACCAGCACTGACACATTTGACTCCAGTTTGGCTCGCCACTGGCCAAACCTCTTCTGTTTCTAATCACACCCCTTAACACATCAGCTTAACGCCACTCCACCTCGCTAACTCTTAACCCTGCCTCCTCCACCTCTAATACCAACAAAAAAGTGCCCGTCCTCTTGAAAAAAAAATCCTGCATCCACAGCGTCTGCCTGTGGGAAACGTCCAGCCTTGGCTCAGCAGGAAGCTCGGGATTTACCGCTAAGCATTTAATGGTCCTAACATCCATAACTCACACTTGTCCATACCACCCAAAATAAAGTGGGGGGTTGAGAGGCACAGAATATATTCCCTCTTTCAACATCATTATGCTCAAACTCAACATGAAATGGCTTATGAAACTTATTTGACTCCCTTGTACATGAATACTCAACGCGGGGCTTGATTTCATGCATCAGGAATTGATTGGATGAAAAAAAATGCTGTTGCATACCAGATCTGTTTTTGATTTAACTGATTAATGACCTTCAACTGACAAAAGAACATAGTTTAAGGCATGTGCATGACCTTTGTTGCAATATTATTAATCATAAGAGTAAGATTGTGCATGTCTTTTGAAAACCTATTTGAAAACATTTATTTTTCTGCAGTAATTGTCGCGCTAACCCGGTCGAAGGTGTGGGTGTCTTCCGTGTACATTTCTGTAGTTGTGGTTCAACGTGTCATTTTCTTTCTCCTGCATGCCGCCTCCCCTGTGCGCGCTCTGTATGCCGACCCGCACATAACGCGCTCTGGTGCAGGCTCAACCAGGTGATTTTAATTGGGGAAATTAGAAGCTCGCGCCTGGTTCAGTGTTTCAAATATGCGCATTAGTCATTTGATTGGGGTACAACGGGAAGAGAGGTCGGCAGAGGCACAAATTCATTCACTGTGAGGAACTGGGACTTTTTTTTTTCCTTTTGCTTATGACGGGCTATCGGTAAGCTCACATGGACTCTTGTTTTTGTGCCAAAAACACATTTGTAGCAGTACTTACCAGAAATCGCCTGAAGACTGCACACGATCCATCACACGATCCAGCATACGATCCAGCCCGGGTAGAGTCCAGAAGACCAGCAGGATTAGCAATTCGACAGCTCGTCGATAAAAGACGCTTCAGCAACCTGAGAAGGTTGGTCGGGACTGTGGCGTGGATCTGGAGAGCAGCTAAAAAGTTCCTGAGTGCCAAGATCAGAGACCAAGAAAAGTGGGAGGCAGTACCATCCTCAGGTGTCCTTACAGTCAGCGAAAGACGAGACGTGTTCCGAGACCTTTGCCTAGCATCTCAAGAGGGTGTCAACTTCCCAAGTGCCACAATAAACAGACTAGTCATTTACAGGGACCAGACAAGTGGACTTATGGTTTGTGGTGGCAGAGTCCAGACCTTCGGAGAAGACCGCAGAACTGTTCCTCTTCTACCATTCCAAGCTTGGTTATCCACCCTGCTAGCCAGAGAAGCACACAGCGAGGGACATGATGGAGTGGCGGGAACTCTATTGCGGATGAGAAAGAAGGCGTGGGTCATAAGAGGAAGAATTATTGCCCGAAAAGTTGTTGACAAGTGTATCGTCTGTGGGAAAGCAAAAGCAAGAACCTGCAAGCAGATAATGGGAAACTTACCTGAAGAGAGGTCAAGTCCTGCTGCACCATTCGAGTTCACGTCTGTTGACCTATTTGGACCTTACTATGTGAAGGATGATGTCAAGTAGAGAGTAACTATGAAAGTACGGGGTGTCGTATTTTGCTGTATGTCCAGCCGAGCCGTCCATGTCGAGTTAGCAAACACATTATCAACAGAGAGCTTTCTGCTTTCCTACCAGAGGTTCACCGCTGTCCTAGGCCATCCCCGGAAAATCTGGTCTGATCCTGGTACAAACTTTGTCGGAGCAAAACCTGTCCTAAAAGAAATGTATACTTACATGAATCAACAGGACAAAGAGTCGCTTGAGTATGTTGCCAGAAATGAGACCACCTGGATGTGGAAAATCCTCCCGGCCGATTCACCTCAAACGGGGCTGCCGAAGCTGCTGTCAGAGTCACTAAAAGAGCCCTCCAAAGTCTTGCCAATGTGGAGGGCCTTACCTTCAGTGAGTTCCTGACTGTGCTCCAGCTAGCTGCCAATCTTGCTAATGAGAGACCCATCGACACTAGAGATAAGAGCCGAGAAGAGCGCATCCAGTACATCACGCCGAACAACCTGTTGCTTGGTCAAGCCACACAAAGTGGAGACTTCAAAACTGTTGACTACACCATTTATCCATTCAAAAGACTCAAAGAAGTAGAACTATAGTCAACAATTTCTGGAAGTCCTGGAGCCAACTCGCTGGCCCGAACCTGTTCATTCGCAGTAAGTGGCATACTGCTGAAAGGAACGTTGCCGTTGGAGACATAGTTTGGCTCTGTGACCAAAACGCACTGAGAGGGCATTAACGTCAGCGTTAATCCTGATTCCAGAAGTGTTGTTCGAGATATTTATGTGAGGGTCTCTCTAAGCTCCAGCATTTCGGTGAGAAATCCAAAACCAGGTGCCAGAGATCCCGAGTTGAGCACCATTCTGCATCGGGACGTCCGGCGCCTTGTGGTCCTCGTGCCAGTGGAAGATCAGGTCGGAGACCAGCCCACTTGAGAGTGCGATCTTTCCAGGCATGGCCACGTAAAAGATCAAGTGGGAGGTGTCGCGCTAACCCGGTGGAGGTGTGGCTGTCTTCCGTGTACATTTCTGTAGTTGTGGTTCAACGTGTCATTTTCTTTCTCCTGCATGCCGCCTCCCCTGTGCTCTGTATGGCGGCCTGCACTGTGAGGAACTGGGACTTTTTTTTTTCTTTTGATTATGACGGGCTATCAGTATGCTCACGTGGACTCTTGTTTCACAGATTCTCGTTTGAATTCTTTGTCTGTTTTATCTGTTTGGTATTTAATGTGGTAAATGTGTTAATGTTTTTAAATAAATTAAATAAAGGTTAAAAATGTTACAGGGGAAGTTTGAAAGCAATTAATACTGCAAGGTTTAAAAAAGAGAAACTGATAACTGATAAGACCAAATGCTTAGATTGGTATAGTGTTGCTTGTAAAATGCAGAGTAAAAGACCAAGCTGTGTTGCCTGTAAAATGCATTTGACCTTTCCTGTGTTAGGAAAATACCTGATTATTTAAAATGTTTGTTTTCTTTTTCTTTTATTTATTTAAAAGTTTTTCACCTGTTACATCTTATCCTACTACATTGCTACATCAACTGATCAAAATAAATATTCTTCTGAGTGAAATCCCAAGTTTGGTCCTTTTCAAGTGTGGGCACCTCACAGTTAAAATACACTTGACAGTAATAATGCTTACTGTACAGATATTAAATGCAATATATATATATATATGTGTGTGTGTGTGTGTGTGTGAGCGTGTTTTTGTGACATATCAGGACACAACTCTGTATAATGACATGGGTATTACAAGGAGAGGTTGACTTATGAGGACATAATCCATGTCCCCATTTTTCAAAAAGCTTATAAATCATACAAAATAAGATTTTTTGAGAAAGTAAAAATGCACAAAGTTTCCTGTGAGGGTTAGGGTTAGGTGTAGGGTTGGTGTAGTTTGTACAGTATAAAAACCATTACGCCTTTGGGATGTCCCCACTTAGAATGAGTTATTCTGGTCACCTTATTTTAACTTGCAAACTGTAAATTTAAATTTAAATATCTTATTATTGCTTTCCACGTTTACAGTTTTCTGCTTTACTTTCAGAAGTTTAGCTTAACATGCAAAATATAGCTACTTTCAGCTATTGAATTTTATTCAAATTTATTGTTAAGAAAGCATCTGGTAAAAAAAAAAAAAATATATATATATATATATATATATATATATATATATATTAAATCTTCAGGGATCAGCTGGACACTGAAGTTCCAATACGAAGACTGAATCATCTTGTTTGCTAACGTCACAACTCGAGCCCCTGAGAAGCAGAACTTGTTTTAAAATATAATTGCAATGACTCCTCATCAGTCTGAACTGAACTGCTTTTTGATTGCTATTCTGTTTTTGTTATGAAATGAAGATGCACAAGCTAACAGATGCTGTGAGGTCAAAAAACACTGAGGTGATCTGTTGCTGGATATCTACCATATGCAAATCCAAAAGCCGCTTGAGGCGCTTCAGTGCAGAGATTGAAATACTTACTGAGAATAATAAATAGTAAAGGTGAGAGAACACACAGTTTACTATATTTACAAAGCAAGGCTGCTTCAGGAAGTGCCTCAGTGCTGGGTAAGCAGTTCACACGACTGAATTTAATACTTTGAGTGAAGTGATGCATATGAATGGCATGCCGATCACATATCATATGCAGATCACACTGGAAGTAAAATTATAAAGGGTTAGTGCAGTAAGAATGATCTGAAAATTGGGGTGAGATGTTATGAACATTATGACAGCTATATTCTCATGAATATTAATAAGGTGACATAACATACTTCAAACTACATACTATAAACTGGTTTAAGGCAGGTAAGGTAGGTAAGTGGGACTAGTAACACTAACACAGGCAAAGCTTTCAGTACACTGGTATTGCAGTAAGCTGGCAGAAGCTGCTGTCTGGTCTTAAAGAAATAGTTCACCCAAAAAAGAAAATTTGCTGAAAATCTATTCACCCTCAGGCCATCCAAGATGTAGATGAGTTTGCTTCTTCATCAGAACAGATCTGGAGAAATCTGGCATTACATCACTTGCTAACCAACGGATCCTCTGCAGTGAATGGGTCCCATCATAATGAGAGTCCAAACAGCTGCTCAAAACACCACAATAATCCACTTGTGAAGTTAAAAGCTGAGAGATTGTAAGAAACAACCCCATCACTGAGATATTTTAAACCTCAAACCATTGCTTACAACTAAAATACAAGTCCTCTCTATCCATAATATTGCTTTGTCCAGTGAAAGTCACATTGTCTGTCTGAATCAGGAGAGAAATGTCCACAGATCAAGCACTGTTTATAAGTGTAAAACAGTTCCAAACAAATATGTTGGTAGATTTTCATGTAAAAGAACAACAGGCAATGGAAATTTTCACCGAAGAAAGAAATATTATGGATTTTAAGGTATATGTGAGTTTTTAATCAACTGTTGGACTCTCATTCGGACGGCACAAATTCACTGTAGAGGATCCACAGGTGAGCAAGAGTACTACTAAATTTCTCCAAATCTTGTCCAATAGAGAAACAAACTCATCTACATCTTGGATGGGCTGGTGGCAAGTATATTTTCAGCAACTTTTCATTTTTGGGTGAAATATTCCTTTAAAGCTACTGTTGAACCAACATGAAGCTACTACCGGTAATAATGCTGTATGTAATTAATTTGCCTTTAGCAATGTAATTACAAACATAAGGACAGTTTTTAAACAGATTTCTCAAGCACTCACTCCATCTATCATTGGCTCAAACTGGTTGTGATGATGCACATTAATCATCTGACAGGAAACAGGCTGTAAACGGGCTGTAATGGTTGCTACTCTTGAGGTTATATTCCACACTGTCTTTGAGATCAGTATGGATGTAGCAGTGTAGTTATTGTTAACTGTAATTAAAACTATTTAAAAATTGTTTTTATTTTTATTAGAAAATGTAAATGTTGCCTTCACAAATAAATGAAAATAGAATTAATTGTAAGTTTAATAAAATAAATATAAAACTAAAACTGAAACACAAATACATTTGAATAATAAAAAAATGAAAAAAGAACTACAAAATTACCAAATCATAAACTAAAATGAAAATGAAATGAAATAAAATTTAATTCTAATTCTAATAGTACACTAAAAAATAAAAAATACTGGGATGGGGCAAACCAGTTATTTTACCGGTAAACTGCAAAGGATCTGGTGGCAGTCGGATATCAAAGTCCTTTCAACAACTAGAGATTTGTGAGATGAGGCAGAACCTACAAGCTGAGACACAATCAACGTTTGCGGAGGCTCAAAAAGAGGCTAAAAGATTACTTCTCAAATGAATTGTCCTAAAAATTCAAAGAAATAGTTCACCCCCAAATTAACATTTTGTAACCATTTACTCACCCTCATATGGTTTCAATCTCATATTACTTTCAGTTTTCTTTGAAACTCAAAATGAGACACTAGACAGAACAGCCAAGCTGCTGTTTTTGGACACACTGAAAGTTGATGGTGATTCATACAATCCAATGATAAAAATCAACAAAAGTAATAAAAAGTAAATTAAACATAAAAATTATAAAAGTAAAAACTGTAAATCATTTTAAATCAAAAAAGTATCTCTTTAAATGCACACACATCAGGTTTAACATCATTATATTCTTGTGTATCAAAATAAAAGTGCTTTTTTGGAATCTTTGGTTCCATGAAGAACCTTTAACATCCATGGAATCAAAAGGTTCTTCAGATTATTTCAATGACAATGAAAAATTGAGAAAATATTATTCTTTTAAAGACTTTTCACAGAAAGTTTCTTTGTGGAACTTCTATGGTCCTTCTATGGTCCCACTGCGAAAACCCCCTTTTGAAACCTTTAATTTTCAAATAACGAATAACAGCACATCAGACTGCAAAAGAGAGGATGACTTCAGAAGACTTGAAATTTAATGCCTGACACTTTCATAATAGCTTGCATGGTACTTTTTTGTCCCTCTTGGAGCTTGACTGTATAAATCATCATCCTTTTCCTTGCATTTCTGCTCTTTCTGTGTTTCTTTGAAGAACAGCATAGACATGAATAAATTATGATAAAATTGTCATTTTTGGGTGAACTTTTCCTTTAAGGTCCTGAACTAAACATAATGTCACATTCTCTATCAAAGCTGACTGGGCCCATTAATGGAATCATGAAATATGTGCCAGGGCTTAGTGTCAAGAGCCTATTTGCCATGTCAGAGAGTGAAGGAGAACGAGAGAGGGTCCCATCCAACAGATTAGCAGTGCAGCGGGTGCAAAAAGCCAGCGAGTCTGTTTACAGCTGGACGGAGTGAATGGCCACACAGTGACTTTGTATGAATGAGCCTTTCAGTTCAACTCAACCCACCATAGACTGAGAGAGAGAGAATTCATGACAAGCCGTATATGTCAAAACATACAGATAAGAGCTCTTTTACCCTTTCACATAACTGATGGAGGCTCAGACACAATCGGCAGACTTTCTTTTGCAGTTTCACTCTTTATTCTGGAGGAACATCTGCAGAATGGATTCAAAGAACTCGAGCACATAGATGACACATTCAGTAAAAAGATGTTAGATGAATAAAGCTGTCTACAGATAAATGTTTAAACTCGTGCGTGACTGGTTAAACAGAATTACATATACAATCCGCAAACTCATGCATGAGTTAAACCCAACAGCTTTACCATAACAGGCCAGATATATGCTTTCATTTTAATGGAGCAAACCAGACCTACAGGAATTGCATCCGGATTTACATCATGCATGAATTTAAAGATGCAAAACAATATTTGGTATTCAGTGATTTAATGCTTATCCTGCACTCAGGGTTTCACTGTCTCAGAGTAACGTATATATGTGCTGCATTGATTTAAGGCTTTATCTGTAAAACTGCAATTAAAAGCAGCTGTGTATTTATGGCCCTTCATGGACCAATAAATCAAAACATTAACACAGTTTGAACCATCAGCAGATATTGTGAAGCTGTAGAACACATGAAAGCCGCATGATTTTGCCTCATCAATGATATTTTCTGAGTAAAAAGCAGGAAAAAAGAGTTTAAAATCTGTCAACCCCTATGAAGAGATCTTGAATGTTTTTTTGCTACCTAGCAACCTTGTAAAATCACTCTTCCATGACGCAAGGCTTTCCTGTGGAGGTCAAAGCCTCTGTTAACACATAACCTGCCATTTTTAATAAATATAAAAATGTGGATTAAAAGGATGCAGTCCATATAATATATATTATAACGCACTCACAACAGACACAGAAGATAAAGTCGTAATTTTATTTTTATTTTTGGACCAAAATGTATTTTCGATGCTTCAACAAATTCTAACTGACCCTCTGATGTCACATGGACTACTTTGATGATGTTTTTATTACCTTTCTGGTCATGGACAGTATACCATACATACATTCTCAATGGAGGGACAGAAAACTCTCGGACTAAATCTAAAATATCTTAAACTGTGTTCCGAAGATGAATGGAGGTCTTACAGGTTTGGAACAACATGAGGGTGAGTCATTAATGACATCATTTTTTCATCATTTTTGGGTGAACTAACCCTTTAAGTAATATTTAAAATTATATATAAATATATATGCATTTTTAAGTATGGCTTAAGTGTGCAAATATTGTGGGGGCCGCTGTAGCCTTCTTGTTCATCCATAAAAAACAAATATACAAACATACAAGTGCATACTTGAAACACACACTTAAACATCCACAACCTATTCCCAGCTCTCAGCGATGAGGCTGTCTGGAGCCAGGTTTTTTGTCTCTGCTTTAGGTGTCAGCTGTTCAAACAGGCTGGAGCTGCAGCCGTAGTGTCTCTGGACCCGTGATACAACAGCAGTGAGCGCGCAAAGCTTTCGTACTGCTGCCTGACAACTCCACGGAAATCTTCACACTCTCCTCCAACACAGCATGCTCACTCATTTAAATATCCACACACACAAACACAGTATCTGTTGAGCACTAGCCAGAAATGACATGGGATATCGAGCTGTTGTTCTGTTGGTTTTTGTGTTGATGAACACGTCTTTTACACTGTTTAGCATCCTGGCTTTGTACCAAGCTAGTGCGCATTTTAAGGCTTCATCGACACGGAGGATGTTCCGAAAGGTAGGCGGCATAACACACCTCATTTGTTTGCAATGAAAAAGCAACCACTAATGTTTGAATTCAATTCTCATTCCTCCTCTCATTGCTGTATAATTTCCAGTCATCTCTCTACGGTCTCTGTCAATAACAAGTGCTGAAAACTATCCCAAAAAATGATTTAAAAACTTCACAATGCGATAGAAAGAGTGCATTGTTATGCATTTCCTGTCTATGAAAGGCAGAGTCAACAAAAGGCTCATTTGTTCGTCCGCCTACAATGCAACCATTCAGTAATTTTTCTGAATCTGTAAATTGGGAATAAAAAAAAATATGAAAAATGGAAAAGCAATCGAAATGGAAGAGATGGTGACATTGAAAAAGAGGGCACAAATGGCTTCAATTGAGTACTTGAGAATATCAATACCCTTGAAAACACAATGCAATAAAAAGCAATCAGGCACAAGGTTAGTGCAACATCTGCTTGTCATAATCTATGCTATAAGCCAAGCAAGAATTGCTATTTCAAAATCTACTCTGGCCCGTAATTGTTGACTATGTACTCATTTAACCTCTGAGCTTCTTCTTAAATGTTACATTTCTCTGGGAGAAAAAGTGCATGCTTTCTGTCCCTGCAGAATAAAGGTTGCTGTGCTGAGATGAAGTGTTAGGTGCTGGATTATCCAAACAAGTGAATTTAAGAGCTTAATAAGAACCTGCTGCCAAAGTGCAGCAAACTATTGAAAAATACGAGGGCTGAAAGCACTGCAGTTTAGCTCAGACCAAAACCATGCTGTATGCAAAAGGCTGAGTGGAAATGAATTGAGAAATTAATTCTTTTAAATTCTTATTTATTTGCTGAATTTGAATGTAGCATATATACATACATAAATATAGACAGATAGATAGATAGATAGATAGATAGATAGATAGATAGATAGATAGATAGATAGATAGATAGATAGATAGATAGATAGATAGATAGATAGATAGATAGATAGATAGATAGATAGATAGATAGATAGATAGATGCAAAGTCCTTTCATGAGAAAGATGTGTATGTGTACGCGAGCGCGTCAAGCAGGAGGAGCGTGCTGCCAGAGGGAGGTGAAAGAGCAGAGGAAAAGGATCTCTAATAGGAAAAGCAGGAAAATAGGAGATGTGGGAAAAGAGTAGTGAAAACACCTGTTAGACTCCACTTAGCTTTCAGTGCTGAAACTCACAGCTTCTTAAGGAGTCCCAGCGGCGGCTCCCACGCGTGCATAAATCAAGCCGAAGTGTTTAGCCCATAGAACAAATATTATTCTGAAAGATTACTGCAAAGAGCTTTAATGGAGACTCTGGATAAATGCACATCAAATTTCAATTTAGACTCCAGCAGAAACCTGTTCGGTCCAAGATGGATGGCCAGAGTCACCTGCTTCAGTCAGCGAAATGGAAATGATAAATTCTGACGTTGTTTAAAACGGCGTAAAAGAGAGCGCTGCTGCTGTCCATCAGCTCATGTACAAACTAGGGAATGAATGACACTAGCCAAATGGTGCATGCATGGAAACGCGCTCGACGTGGCCGACTGTAACTCTACCCCAGAGTGCACTGCTGCACTAATGCCACTACCTGCTACCTGCTCTCGCCTCTGTCTTTCCACTTGCATTTCGTTCGGAATCCCACAAAGGCAGAACTTGGGTTTCAGCTGTCGTTATACATGTACCGGCATGCAGGACAAAGGGATTTGGCCACTTTTGGTGGCAGCTCCGCAGTGTAAATTGCTGTTATCGAGTGGACCTATTGTACAGGATTAGGCTGGCATCCACGTCCATGCCAGCTCTTCCATTAACATCCACACCAGCCCTCTATATATAACCTGTTTCTTACAAAAAAAGAAGGCAACGTTTAACGGTTCCCTCCGGACCTGTGATGGAGCGCATGACTGTGAGCCAACTTGAGAGGCTGGAGGAGAGAGCTGATTTGGGCTTGACTGTTGCTGTGATGTGTGTGTGTGTGTGTGTGTGTGTGTGTGTGTGTGTGTGTGTGTGTGTATACTGGTGTGTACTGGTGTGTATGGTTTATGAGGACACAAATGTGTATAATCACATGGGTACTACAACGTAAACATGGTTTACGCGGACACTTCCTGTGTCCCCGTAAAACAAAAGGTTTAAAAAACATACAAAAAAGTGTTTTATGAAATTTAAAAATTCCCAGTAGTTTTCAAACAGTTAAAATTTGAACCTTTTACTGTAAAATCAACATCATTTTCCGTCAGAGGACAACAAATTACTTAACAAACGATCAGATCACACTGCACTGTGGAATTCAAAAAAGGCTCAAATGGCCATAGTGAAAATACCCATAAACTCTTGTGTGATGTCACCATTATGATGATTAGCCAGTATAAAAAATATAAAAAAGCTTAATGGTTGAAGTCTGATTACAACTTGCAATGTGCACTACAGTATACGTGGCAATATAGCATGTTAGCAAATGAGTTTCAAAATATTGTCAGCTAAACAATGCTGCAACATCACAGAAATAACCGGGCCTGCTCATTATGATATCACAGTGCAGTTTGTTTAAATATGAACTGTATACTAAAATGTAATTGTAGGGCCAATACTGCATAAATGACTAAAAGTACAGCAGCCAGTAGCCAAGAAAATCACAGTGCAGAGAATCTGATCTGATTGATCGCATTCAGGTGAGCGATAACAAACTTCACGAAAACAATGTTTGACATTTATCATACCCGACCAGTGGATGACATCAATGTCAACATCAAGCTGATCCGACATACTGGCAAAACCCTGAACTCCATCTTTAAAATCCTGTTCCAGAGCTGCCTGGTGAATGATGTCAGTCAGATATCAGCCTGAGGAGAGACAGACAGAGATGCATTTCACCACAGATCATCATGCAAGAGCTGCTGCAGCAATGATGCTCAATTATTTACCTCTGATGAGACTGCTGATTTTAAAATTGAAAGTGCCAGACAGAGGTACTCCTGATTGACTTAATTACACTATCTAGTCTGGTATGAGGTTTCTGGCATTGAAAAAAAAGCCTCTTTCTCAGGTACTCCCCATGCATAATGCAACAGCAGTAGGAATGCAGTGTAATAGGTTTCTGTGAATCATTTTTTGTGCAGCACTGCATGTCATATATATTTATACCAATATTCACGTGACTGCTTTTATTTGATCAGATTAGTGCATTATGAGACGCTGCAAAGAGATAGAGCAACTGACCAAATGCACATACAGGTTGTGTCAGACAAATCAAAGTTGCTTTATAAATGACTCATATTATAAAACATCTTGGGGGGAAAACGATAGACCTGCTGTTATTCCTCGTCTTATTCAGTGCAAAACTACGCAAAGACGTGCATTTATACGATCAGCTCTTACCTTTGCTGCAAAGTAACTCAGAGATTCACATTTTAATCCATTAAACTGGGCGCCGCAACAGTAATCAATAAACACCGCGCGAGCCTCTGTGATGTTGATTTGAATGGCGTGCGTGCGTGCGTGCGTCCGTCACGCAGCGGTCAATCGAATGATAGAAAGGCTGAATGCAGAGCGAATGACTGGGAGTTTTTCCGATATCCTCAGCGCAGGGCTGCGTGCTGAAACTGAGCTGACAGAAGTTAGTGTGCTGAGCTGATAGTCCGCTAGGCGTCCCACACCGGACGCGACGCGACTAGATCGCTCCCCCCGCAGCGGGGCATGTTGTCAAATTATGGAACCTGCCTTTATAGAGACATTGTGTGTTTGAGCTCTTTTCTTATTTTGTTTTTTCACCGGAAAAAAACCGGGAATAAACAGTAAAATAAATACGAGAAACACAAACCATTCAACGAAAAATAATAATTAAAAAAAAAATCAAACCACTGTTTATATAATTAGCTTATAGCCTACATTTATAACATTTAAAACATGACCTGATAACATGCCCCTAAAACTAATGAGAAGTAACCTTGTCTACTTTCATTATATAGACCTAAATTGATATGAAATAGCCCATATAAAGTCATTATTGGATTCATATAAATAAATTATGTTTATTATTATGAAAATATCGCTATTCTGTCTATTCAACAATGTAACTGTCCTTGCATATAAATGACAAAAAATAAAAAACAAGAGGTGTGTGTGTGTGTGTGTGTGTGTGTGTGTGTGTGTGTGTGTGTGTGTGTGTGTGTGTGTGTGTGTGTGTGTGTGTGTGTGTGTGTGTGTATAAAATTCATTTTTTTCAAGTATTTGTTCAAATACTTCCTCAACATCATCGAACCTTTTGGATCGATTCCAGAGAGCAGCCCAGCCCTTCACGTGGGCTTTTTTCATTCTATATGCTTCTGTGAGTGATCAAAGAGCTTGTTGGGGCACAGCATATCTGTTTATTATGAAGTGTAGAGTAGCGTTTGGCAGTGAGAGGCTTTGATATTCTTTCACCTGCCCTGGTTCAAGTCAAAGTGAGCAGCAGAAGGGCAAAGCTTTTCATTCTTTTAAAGGGACTATTAGTGAGCTCCTGGATCTACAAGGTTCATTATTATTCCACATAAATCCAGCAGTAGATTTTATGATGAAATAAATTTAAAGTAGCCTACTTGTGTTACATTTAACACTTAAAAGAAAAATAGGTGGCCTATAATCTGAATGGGGCAGAAACAACTGTGCATTTAGAATTTAGAGTTTGAACAGCAAAATACAAAAAAATAAAATATTTAACCATAAGATGCATTAAAATAGTCATAGGGATTTCTGGCTTGTTGCTTCCTTTCTGAGTACAGAAGGAATGAGTGGATTTATGGACTTTTATCTCCACCTGCTGTTGAAGAAAATTATGCAACGGTTTTCATTCAACGGTTTTCAAACAGTAATATATATAGCCTATATATTTAGCAGTTATTTATATTTCATAAACAAATTTCAAATATAGATGCTAAATTGTGTATTTGACCATAGTGTATTGAGACAGAGCATATTGATCTTCAACAGAAGTAAGAACATCTGACCCGTACAAAAAGTCACATGATCAATGATCAACATGAGAGAATAATATAGGCTACTTATTTTTATTGGTGACCTAGGAATAGTCATAACTGCCCTCTATTTTAGATCCATTGAAAATCCTAAAACTTTCACTGCAGATTTAGATCATGAATGCCAGATGCAGTGAGGTGTTTAGGATCCCAGTGTATTGTTCGTTAGATATTGTTATTACTTTACCATGCAGACGGGGGCGTTGTGTGACGGTCGGTCAGCAGCACAGTGCTGGCAGCTGTCAAATCGATTAATCGCGGCTAATCACATCCAAAATAAAAGTTTGTGTTTACATAATATGTACGTGCGTGTGTGTGTGTGTGTCTACATGTAGCAGGTCTATATTTAAGAAATAGCCTACATAATTAATCGAATTGACAACACTACATTTGAACAAATTACATTTATTTTAATGCATTTGATAATGGAATATATATTTTAAAAAAATTAATACTTTAACCTGCGTCAATTAATTTTCACATATGCATTGACAAAAATGCCTTCATATAATAAAGGTGCATACGATATTTTCACACACGCACGCGTGCGCGCGCTACCAATTTTCATGGGAACATTCTATGGTTGTAATAATTTGTATTCTGTAGGCTACAAACTGGATTTCTATCCTCTTGCCTTAACTCTCTCCCCAAACCTGCCCTCAAGTGCCACATTGCTGAAAATTATAGGCAAGCTATAACACCTTTAAATTGCCCAGATTACATTAAAAAATTAGGGTCATTTCAAACTAGTTTAAACAACCCAATACTATTTAGCAATGGGTAGATAGACTACTAGTCAGGCATATAGGCCTCTATTCATAGACAGCACGGATGGACAGTGAAATCTGCAGTTGTTTGGGGGTTTTTTAGCGGCCTTGGATCTGTTAGTAATTATCCATTTATTTTCTCCATAGGGATTTTCAGAATTCTTCACGCATGAACCAAAGCAAAATGAACAACAACTTTACAAACTTTTATTTTGCCTAAAGCATGAAAACACACTTCTCACATATAAAAAGAAAAAGGTACTTTGTCCTTGAATGTTTTAATGAGGGAATTAACTACTCTACTCATAAAGCAAGCTTTTGCATGTTAAATAAAATGGGAAGTTGTATTACTATTTTAATGTTTCAGGATAAGCGCTCTCTGTCGACACTTCTTGTCAATTTTTAAAGTTGGTAGCTCCCAGGAACACGATAAATGACGAGCTTATTCATATCAACACCATTTATTTCAAGGAGGCAATGGAGAGATCAAATTAAGATTTTCAGTGGCTGCAGGCTGAACATAAGCACAGGTGGCTGCTTTATCTATTTACTGCAGATTCTCTTGTCAATAATAACACCAAAGACAACAATATTTAGCAGTTTAGTAACAAACATAGTTTCTATTCTTACGTTTTTCAAAAAGGTTCTTCTCTAGACTCTGAGCTGTTACTGTGCAAATGATGCAATTATAGGACAATGAGTGCAATAGCAGTGATGCATGATTCCCTTTAGCCCAACTCTGTTATAAGAACTGTTCTTGTTAACTAGCATAGTTAGCAGTATGATATACAGCTACTCGTTTTGCCAGTGGTTAAAACATGTGCTGTTCTCCTCTTGAATCTAGCCTATAGCATAAGTCTACTACTTTTTTGTCTTTTCCTATTTTGAGCACATTAGCCTAACATTGGACTACCTGCTTGTAAATCATCTCAAAACATGAATACTAACACATAGTGCTCTTTTACTGACTGCAGACCCATTGGTCTCTCTATCTATTTGTATTCTGATGGTGTTGAAGTGAGGAAAACTTTCCAGCCTGTACATCGGCACGATCATGCATCATCTCTCTGAATGATTCAAATCACAGTGGAAGAAACAGCCTCAGGTTATTTGTACCAGCAGAGACAGAAAATGTAAAAAAAAAAAAAAAAAAAAAAAAAAAATATATATATATATATATATATATATATATATATATATATATATATATATATATATATATATATATATTTGCTTTTTTTCACTTTCCCAATAGGAATCAAATCATAACTAGATGCACTGTAAAACAAAACAAAACAAAACAAAAACAATCCACCTATTTCAAATGCTAAACTTGTGTTTAATTGTTGCCATATTTCTTTTTAAGTAAATTTAGCTTGTGTGAATAATTTTAACTTAAAATACATTAAACTGACTTTAAAAATAAAGTTGAATTTCATATTATATAAAATACATCTAACACAACTAAAAGGTTCCTTATTATTAAAGCTAAGCTTATTTGGATGAGTTAAATAAAGTATTGTAAAAACAGAAGTTGCCATGATTTAATATTTTTTACAGTGAGAAATGCAGACAGACAGAGAGAGTCAAAACATAGCTTCTTCATACTGAAAGAGATATTCAACCCACTCACCTGAAATCTGCTGCTGAATTAAACTAACAATTCATTACTAATTTAGACTGTAACAACTGGTGGCACATTTGTAAGAATTTTTTAAAATAAATCTTTACACCACTGAAAAGGTCTGGGATATGAAAAAAAGACTAATATGCACACCTGTTTATTTAATCAAGAATACAGTAAAATAGTAATATTTTGTATAATATTTTATAATTGAAAAAAACATGTTTTCTATTTGAATATTAATTTATTCCTGAGCAAAGCTGAATTTTCAGCTTCATTACTCCAGTCTTCAGTGTCACATGATCCTTTAGAAATCATTCTATGCTGATTTGCTGTTCAAGAAATATTTATTGTTATTATCAGTGCTACATCATATTTTTTTGGAAACTGTGATAAAAAAAAATACTCAGGATTTTTTGCTACATAGAAATAAATGGCTGTACTGTAACTTTTGATCATTGTAATGCATCCTTGCTGAATAAAAGTATTAATTTCTTTCAAAAATAGTAGTGTTTATTTTCTCATGTTGGATTTTCTGATGTGACATTTGCAATGCATGCAATGTACACAGGATTCTTTTTAGGCTTTTCAATTCGTCTACATCATCAAAAGATTAAATGTTCACATGTTTCATGTTTTCATGGAAGAAAACAGTTTTAAGCGTTTCCATAATAAAGCAAACAGTAATGAAATGATCTGCTAATCTGTATGATTGTCTTGCCTAACCACAGCCACTGTATGACCTTCTAGACATATATTCTCTTGAATAATTATGAAGCAAATTTTGTAAGGTAAAACCTGCAGGTATAAATAGCTTGGTCGTTATCATATCAAAAACATTGTTCTCTGGTTTATTTAAGAAGATGTGTTCTTTTCTTCAATTATTTAAAACCGATGTTAAATGAAACCATCTGCTCCAGATCAGACTGTAACTCAAAATCTCTCAAAATTGGGGTTTCACACCAAATTAGGACATGGCTTCAGTTCAGCGTGTGAGTCCCAGATCAGAATGTCATTCCGGATCTGAGTGTGACTCGAAATCAGGGCTTGATACAAAGTCAGGATGTCAAGAAATCAGGGTTTGTCTGAAACAGCCAGCTGTTTTCTTCCTGATGATCTTTCAGGCACTACACCATGGTCTCCTTACTCTTGTATTTGCACAAGAAGTACATTGTCAGATGTTTTGGTCTCTGATGTGTCTTCACAGGTCGGGGAATCTGTAGCCGGACGCTGGGATTCGTCTCATTCCACGTCCTGAAGAGGTGAATGTGGTAACGTAGGGATACCTGCGGTTAAAAAAAGTAGATAGTGTAGAAAAGTTAGTACTATTTTATCATCATTTAACTTTTTAATCACTTTTTATAGAGGTTTGTTATTCAGCGTAGTCCATATTCAATCTGAATAGATAGCTGATGATGCCAAGTGTGAATTTTTTCTCTATTTAATTATTACTGTACTGTATCATCCTTGGTGTCAACTTATTAATATGTTTTCAAGACCATTTTTGTTTCCCAAATCAGAAACACTGCAGGTATAAAATGTCATTGCACTTTCTATTGCTGCACTGAAAACAAGAGTGAACTTACAACAGTCCAGAAGAGGTAAATAGTGAAGAGTGTCAGTGTGAGAACAATGAGTCCCACGGCCTCCATGCTGTTGCTGTAGTACAGATCCATGGCTCCCTGCACACACAGCCAGCCTGACAGACTCGCTAAGGGTGTGATGAACAGGAAACAGATGGCATCTCCACACAGCGTCCGTCTCTGCTGCTGCATGGAAGGGGTGGTGAACCACTGCAGCCACGAAACACAGCTCATTAGGACAGGGATATACTTCACTTCAATCAGTTTGAAAGTTTATGTCATATATTGTTTGGATAGTAGCTCAACTTTTTAATTAATATTTTTTAATATGGAGCTTAAAATTAAGACAAACTAAAATTAATAAAAAATCCAGATCACAAAACCAGTTTACATAATGCATAAATCAGTATATATAAAAAGTATGTGCGGAAGGAAAGAAAAAGAAATGAAAGAAAGAGTAAAAGAGTGACAGAAAGATAAAATGCAATAAAGAAAAAGAAAAGGGAAAGAAATGCAGCAAGAAAAAGAACAAAGGAAGAAAAAAAGTGAAAGGAATAAAGAAAAATGCAATAAGGGAAAGAAATGCAGAAAGAATAACCAACAAAAAGAGAAAAGGTGAAAGGAAGAAATAAAATGCAAGAAAGAAAAAATAACAAATGAAAGAAAGAAAAAGAGAAATATGGATGGATAGGTGGGTGGATGGATGGATGGATGGATGGATGGATGGGTGGGTGGGTGGTTGGGTTGTTGGGTGGATGGATGGATGGATGGATGGATGGGTGGATTGGTGGTTGGGTGGATGGATGGATGGATGGATGGATGGATTGGTGGGTGGATGGGTGGGTGGATGGATGGATGGATGGATGGATGGATTAATGGATGAATGGATGGATGAAAGGATGGGTGGGTGACTGGATGGATAGTGAATTTTAGTTATCAAACAGCTAATCACTGGTTCTGGGGAAGTCGTGGCCTAGTGGTTAGAGAGTTTGACTAACCCTAGGGTTGTGGGTTCGAATCTCGGCCACTGCTCCGGGTGTGTGTTCAAAGTGTGTGTGTGTTCACTGCTCTGTGTGTGTGCATTTTGGATGGGTTAAATGCAGAGCACGAATTCTGAGTATGGGTCACCATACTTGGCTGAATGTCACGTCACACACTATATTTGTTCACAGAGCAGGCAGATTTGCAGCGGTCAGCAGGATGTGTTGCTCATGGACTGTAGTGTCATCTTCCTGTTCTCCGCCCAAACGTGAGATAAGCAGCAGCGACACGGACATGTTCCTCATCTAATCTCATTTTCCTGCTAAGTGGATCAGTGTTTAAAAGAAGCCGAGCGAAAGCAGACCTCCCAATATGTGACGCGGGGACACGACTTGACTCTGGCTTGAGAGTGACTGACTGCAGGAGAACAGATGCTGATAATGACATTTAAAACACTTGCCATATGACTAAAATGGAGAGTGTGTTACTATATGTCCATGTACAGCTTTAGCTCTGTTTATTCCTCTGTCTCACATGAACTCTGAAGTCAGATTGACAGGTTGATAGTGCAGCTCATGTCATCTGAGGTCAGACAGTCTTCCAGAGCAACATGCAGCCACCGACAGAATTACAGAAAGCACAAATAGACGTTCTCAGATTCAACACCTGCTAAACCTACAAAATAATACTTTGGTCACATCTTACATTGCCTAGAGCATCAAGTGAATGAACTCATTCCTCAGTCCTTTAGAGAAAATAAGTGATTTGGAAGCTCTGCCGCTGATGATTTTACCTCGGTGAGTGGTTTGGGAAGTCTCTCTAGAGCGAACTCAAAGTGGCAGAGCTCACAGCGGCTGGTGCCGGAGGCCGTGAGCCAGCGCTCCAGACAAACACGGTGCACCATCGCCATAGAGCCAGCACACTCGCAGGGAGATAACAGATCACCCACGCCGCTGCCTTCATGACAGATTCGACAGAACGGCTCCTCAGCGTTCAGACTGAAAACAGAGACCTGGGTATTAACCATCAAATAGTGAAGATTCAGAGAACAATAACTAAAGATCACACAAGATTCCAGGATAGTACAATTAAACATTTATAGTCTTTTAATGCAATAGTCCACCCAAAAACGAAAATTTACTTACCTTCGGGCCACCTTAAATGTGGATGAGTTTGTTTCTTCATCAGAACAGATTAACATCACTTGCATCCTCTGCAGTGAATGGGTGCCGTCAGAATAAGAGTTCAAATAGCTGATAAAAACATCACAATAATCCACAAGTAATCCACAGTACCCATCAGTTAATATCTTGAGAAGTGAAAAGCTGTGGTATATAGGAATCCCCATCCATCATTAAGCTGTTTTAACTGGCCGAAATATAAATAATCCATAATAATGCATCAGTGGAAGCAGTCCAAAAGTCCATCCCTTGTTGTCCTCTCAAATCCAAATCTTCCAACATAGTTGTGTAGAATTGTTTATGACTATTGTAAAAGGTGCTTGATCTGTGCATGTTTCTCTAATTATTCAGATTACCGTATTTTCCGGACTATAAATCGCACTTTTTTTCATAGTTTGGTTGGTCCTGCGACTTATAATCAGGTGCGACTAATTTATCAAAATTAATTTGACATGAACCAAGAGAAATGATCCAAGAGAAAACATTACCGTCTACAGCCACGAGAGGGCGCTCTATGCTGCTCATACTCCTTTAGCCTACCACTGAGCAACATAGAGCGCTCTCTCGCGGCTTTGGACGGTAATGTTTTCTATTGGTTCTTGGGTTTAAATAAATGCGACTTGTAGTCCAGTGCGACTTATATATGCTTTTTTCCTCATCATGACGTATTTTTGGACTGATGCGACTTATACTCAGGTGCGATTTATAGTCCGAAAAATAAGACAACTTTTCACTGGTTAAAACAATATTATGGATTGAGGAGTCTATTTTAACTGGAAGCAATGATTTGAAGTTATTATTTTTTTCACTTCACAAGATATTATCTGATGGACTGAAGAGATGATGTGGATTATTGTGATGCTTTGATCAGCTGTTTGGACTCTCAATCTGATGGCACCCATTCAGAGGATCCATTGGTGAGCAAGTTTTATAATGCCAAATTTCTCCAAATCTGTTCTGATGACCAAACAAACTTATCTACTTGGATTGAGGATAAATCCATTTTCAGCAAACGTTCATTTTGGGTGAGAATTCCAGTTTGCATCACAGGAATAAATTACATTTGAAAATATATTCAGGCAGAAAACAGTTATTTTAAAATGTAACAGTATTTACTTTGTTTTTGATCAAATAAATTCAGCCTCGGCGAGCATAAAAAACTTTATATAAGATGTATAAGATACATAATTAATTATTATTATATTATTATTATTTTAATTATTTTGTTGTATTTTATGGCTTCCATGGTCAACAGTCCATTCATTTTACTATTAAAACGTATTGTAATGTTGACAACTTTATCCACAATGCAAAATCAAGCCACAAAGATCTCAACTTTCTGATGCCAGATATGAATATGAACACATGACCACACACATTTACATGCCACCAATGTCTAATAGGATTTCAGGTACTTTGGGTTGTTTGGCTGAATGGCTTTCTGAAAATATTGCCCAGGAGGGACAATGCCCTGCACACTTTATCTCCAACCCCAATCAAACGTACCTGAGCAAGTTCATCAAGTTTAATCTCTAAAATGGATATGGTTCGTATTTGGGCACAGTCCACTGATGCGGATGTAATTGTTCTAACTGAAACCTGGCTAAGCAAATCTGTTTTAGACAAGGATATTTGTATTAATGGTTATAATGTATATAGGTCTGACCGACCAAAAAAGGGTGGGGGCATAGCAATATTTAAAAAAAAAAAAGGTTTTATGTTAAAATACTGCTTTTTAAATCAGTGAGTAAACAATTTGAATTTTTAGCTCTCGATCTTGAGGTTTCTAAATCTCTCAGTATAACAGTTGTTGGTTGCTATAGAACACCGTCTGCTGATAGTAGTGCGCTGCCTTCTTTACTCCAGCTCCTTTCACCTCTTAATGCTAAAGAATTGGTAGTTCTTGGTGATTTGAATTGGAATTGGTTGCATTCAGCAAGTGATGAATTTAAAACCTATTGCGATGCAATTAATCTTTTTCAGATTGTTGACAAGCCCACTAGACCGAACCTCAAATGTCCAGAAAAATCATCACTAAGAGATTTAATCTTAACATACACTCCCCATAAGTATTCAACTCCATCCATATTTGCGAATGACATCAGTGACCACTGTGTCATCGCAACAGTTAGAAAAACACAAAAATTCTTAACTAAGCAAAACGTCATAACCAAGCGTGACATGAAACATTTCTCAGAACAAGGGCTTCTACACGATTTGAATAATTTGGAATGGGAACAAATTAATTCAATTCCTGACCTTGAAATAGCCTGGGATTTTTTTAATGTAAAATTTTCTGCTTTAGTCAACAAACAGGCTCCTCTCAAAAGGTACAGGGTGAAGGAATAATGCATGGTTTTCTCATCCTTTATCAATTATGCTTCATGAGCGCAACCTGTCATGGGCAAAAGCTAGAAAAACTGATTTAAATTCAGACTGGCTTGATTTTAGGCGATTGCGCAATGCATGCACGGTTGCAATCAGAAAAGCTAAAACTGAACATTTTCTTATACAAACATCTCCAAATCTAAATAATTCATCCAAATTTTGGAAAAGTGTTAAATCATTAACTGAAAATAATAAAGGTATAGAACTCCCATCATGTATTAATAAGGGCTCTGATACAATCATTGATAAAGTAAACATGCTAAATTGTTTTAATGAACACTTTATAGCTTCTGTTTTTTTGTTTGATTCAGTTAACGGTGCTCATGTGAATCCTTTGATTGTTCAGTCAGAGAGCTTAGTGTCAAGTCAATCTTTCAACTTTTCACCAATTGCAATCTCTGAGGTTTGCAAAGCCCTTAAATCTTTAGATGTTTCGAAATCGGCAGGTCCCGATAATTTAGAACCTTATTTTTTAAAGCTAGCAGCTGATTTAATTGCCCCACCTCAGACTCATATTTTTAACCTTTCACTTGACTTAAATGAAATTCCACTTATATGGAAATCAGCTTTTGTCCTTCCCCTAGCTGTTTAAAGGTGGAGATCCCACACACCCAAATAATTACAGGCCCATTTCCAAGCTGTCAGTTTTGGCCAAAGTCCTCGAAACATTTGTCAACAATCAATTAAAAGAATTTCTGTCTACTAATAATACCCTGTCTGATTTTCAATCTGGTTTCAGAAAACAACATAGCACAACTACGGCAGCCTTAAAGGTACTAAATGATTTTATTGAATCAGTTGTTAGTGCAGCCTTATTCATCCATCTACCAAAAGCATTTGATACGGTTGATCATATTTTACTGATACAACGACTTGTCAGTATTGGATTATCTAAACATACGATTGGTTGGTTTAAAAACTACCTTTCAAACAGAACTCAATGTGTACAGGCAGAAGGTTTTATCTCTGGTTCACTCAATGTCACTAAAGGTGTGCCACAGGGGTCAGTCCTTGGACCACTCCTATTTACTCTATATATAAATAATATTGATCATAATGTTCAAAATGTAAATTTTCATTATTACGCTGATGATACAGTTATATATAGTTCAGCAGCCACACCCAATCTGGCTCTTTCTCAGTTACAGCTTGCATTTGATATTGTTCAGCGTAACTTATTTGAATTGAAACTAGTTTTAAATGTTGATAAAACAAAATTCATGTTGTTTTCTAAATCAAAATCAATCCCCCATAATAATCTTCTGCCTATTACTACGTCCCAAGGTTCAGAAATTGAATTTGTGTCTCAGTATATGTATCTGGGGATTTTAATTGATGACGCTCTCTCCTTTGGGCCTCATGTTCAGCAACTGGTGAAAAGATTGAAAGTGAAATTGGGTTTTTACTTCAGAATCAAATCCTGTCTTTCCTTTGAGGCAAAAAAGAGGCTTGTTGCAGCCACTTTTATGTCTGTACTGGACTACGGTGATGTTATATGCATGCACCTTCAAAGTGTTTACATGCTTTAGACACTGTTTATCATGGTGCACTGAGGTTCATAACAAATCTTAAAACCCTCACTCATCATTGTGTGTTGTATGCTCAGGTTGGCTGGTCTATGCTGTCCATTCGAAGACAAAAACACTGGCATGTTTTTATTTATAAATCTATCCTGGGTTTACTTCCTTCCTATCTTTGTACATACATCTGTAAAAGGTATGCTTGTAGCTATAGCCTCCGGTCACAGGATATATTTTTACTGTCTGTTCCAGTGGTACGTACAGAGTTGGGGAAAAAAACATTTAAATTTGCTAATCCCTCTGCCTGGAATTCTTTGCAAAGTATATTGAAACTGAAGGAACTGGTTTCGTTAGACACTTTTAAAGTAGTTTTAAATGATTTGGAGAATGAAACATCGGGTTGTAGATGTTTTAGCTAGTTATGTATTGATATTGAAATTAGATGGATTTGCTTGTGTGTGTGTATATGTGTATGTATTGTTGGATGTTATTTGTTACACTCAAACGTGCTGTGTCTGTCAGTCTTGGCCAGGACGCTCTTGTAAAAGAGATTCTTAATCTCAATGTGCTTCTTTCCTGGTAAAATAAAGGTTATAATAATAATATAATAAAGGTCTTCAGGATCCCTAGAAAATCACAGGTAAGTGAATTTGAGGAGGGTTTGAGCTGGCTTTGACCCACCTGATGCCACCCAGGTGTGCAGGGATCACAGAGGAAACATAAGTGCTGCTGTGAATGACCTCCTGTACAGCATCCGTGGAGGTCTCAGCATTCGCTTTCACCAGATCCACTGAATCCGGACCAGCACTGAGACCAGGTGATGAGTCCTCACAGAGCATGACTGCTGCACATGAGACCATTCATTCCTGAGAGACATAGAGACATGAGGGACATGTGATGACAGCAATGAAGAGACACTGACAGAACAGGGGCTTTGTGTGAGGAACAGAATTAATTAGCTGCTTATTTACACTTGATATATAAATTACAGGGTTGGAAATGTACTTAAATTTATGAGAATACCTATATTAATTATGAACATGAATGTGCAGGAAATTTGTTAGCTCCCATTTTTGTGAATAAACGACTTCACTGAATAATGAGATTTTTATATTCACATATTGGTGATTCATACAAATATGAGAAACATTTCTGATTATTATCAATGTTGAAAACAGTTGTTGCTTAATTTTTAATTTTTTGGAAACTGTGATACATTTTTTCTTTGCTTCTTTGAGAAAAAGATCAATAAAACAGCATTTACACTAAACAGAATTCTTTGTTTCGGTTCATGTACCCTTGCTGAATAAAAGTATTAATGAGTTAGAAAAAACATAGAAAAAACTATGTTAGAACAGTAGTATATATTTAAATAAATAGATACATAGGTGCAAAATGTTCATTTTGAGAGTGTGGAAAATGCCATGTGGGAATGCCACAAATTAGTTTTCTGATGATTGTTTCTGAAAGACATCTTGCCCTATCTGAAAATTTAATTGGTCAACAGATGTTTATGTCAGAAAGCACAAGTTTAAAAGTTTTGGTTGCGTGATGGAGCATTACCATTGCATTTCCGTCAACATCCTTATAATGCACTGTCAATAAATTCTTCACGTTCTCTGTAGCAACATCTACTCTATATAAGCATATAACATTTTACCAAGTACTAAAACAACTGTAAAATTACTATTCTATCACTTAGCAATATCAAATCAACAACATAATTTTTTAGAAGCAATTAGGAACTTACCATCAGACAGACCATGTTCTCCATCCAAACTCCCCATAACCCGATCTCTGAAGGCTTAAAGACTCGTAGGCTCTCTCTTTCTCTCTCTCTCTCCAGTCAGATTATTATTGAGCCCAAGGTCGCTGGTGAGAAGGATTAGCCTGAAGGCAAGGAAAGCACAGGCACAGAGCCGACAAAGGGAAATCCGTCTCACATCACCGTTGGTTACACTCTGGGCACCTCCTCATTCAAACTTCCTTAATCCAGTTAGTCTTTACCAGTGGCTTTTCATTTTCCTGACATTATTCTAAATGAACAGGGTCTTTCTTTGACTGTAAACTGCTGCAGACACAACAACAACAAATGCTGAAAGTGTTGGTGGCATCTAAACCTCATGGACCAGGCCTAATTTTAGCCCGCTGGCCTAAGAGCAGCCTGATCTCTCGCTAAATACCTCTTTATCTTGTTCGCAGACTGATGTCTAAAATGGTGCAACCATAATTCACTCTAATCCGTTGCCACATTTAAGTGGCAGGTGATTTTTTTCTAAAGTATTTTTGTGTTGATCATAATTTAGAGCTCAAATGGTCTGGTGGAGCATCAGTATTGGTATCTTCATTGTTCTTGGACATCTTTCACTCTTAAGGAGGCACAATTAAATATGGTTACATTTTATAGATTATTTCATCCAAACATTTATTCCATGCAAGATATAATCTTGAAAGGTTTTTGGATTAACTGGCTATTACTTTATATTAAGTGGCCTTAACTACTACTTACATCAAAAAATAGGTAGAGTGTACTTATTGTGTTTATATTGTATTGCAAAACACCTTTGCTGCTATTGAGGTGGGATACCTTGGGGAACCTAAACCTACCCATGCCACCAAACATGTCCCTAACCTTGGGTCAAGGTGTAAGGGATGGGTTTAACAATGTAATTATAAATGTAATTACAGAAATTAATTACAGATTTAAATACATGCAGGTATTTTTTTAAATATAAGTACAACGTAAAAGCATGTATGTAAGTGCATTGTACCAAATGGTTAATTTAAATGTAAATACATATTAGTAATTAAGGCCACTTAATATAAAGTGGGACCCCATACTCTACTATTTAAGATAAAATGACTCTATTAAAATGGTTACAAATAGATACTGTAAATGGTTTTAAACTAATTAGTGTACTTAATCATCTTTATCCCATGGGAGGCATAAGGCCAAAAAATAAATGTGCAGATAATTGTATAAGACACTTATATTAGGCGTATTGATAGCTATCAGGACTGTCAGAACTGTAAGAACAATTTTTAAATTCAATAAGCAACTTTTGATTATTATTCATCATATGACGAGAAAGTTATTTTAAAATATATTTTCAGTATTAACTTTAACTATATGCTATTTAGTGATACAGCTATCAAGGCAATTTTAAAATTAATTAATGATAAAACATTATTCTGTCACAAAATTAAAAAAAAAAATATATATATATATATATATATATATATATATATATATATATATATATTCATACACTATTTTACAACATTTGAAAGATTTTTTTAGACATATGATATCCATTGATACACCTGTCTGGATTAGTTTTAATTTATTTTTTATTAAGTTCATTTAAAACTCGGCCTATTTAAAAATGTAAATCTGGTTCATGAATCTGATTGGCTGAGAGGTTTTCTAAGCATGAGATAATCACACAATATCACCAAAGGAACCGTTACACCATAAATAAATAAATAAATTCGGTATTAATCTTTTAAAGGGATTTTAGAAAATATTATAATACCTATTATAACAGTAAATGAAACCTGTTCATTTAAAATTATATACAGATATAGACTACAGGATCTTTTCATAAATGAATATATTTCTCATAGGCTACATTGTATGATTGTATATAATTTTTTAAACCTTATTTTTTAAACTCTGTATGTTGCAAAGAATTTACCTTCATTGAAAAATGAACGCTGAGTGATTTTGAGTGTTTGCACAGGTTTGTTTATTTGCCATATTTAAACAATGTGTCATTAAATCATGTGACAATTTCCCCGTCTGGTGGTCAGATAATTATTTATATTCAAATGTCGTCTAATCCCAGCAAACGCAGACACAACACAAGCATAATGGACAAAACAGCGGATTTTTAAAACACGTGAGAAACTCAGTTGCAACAATCACGGGAGATCAGGCAGCAGAGGGTTAATGCACTCATTTACATGACTTGATCTCTCTTCGTGACTTAGATGAAAGTGCAGAAGGGGAAACACTGTAGACAAGTAGTCATATGAGGGACTTTCACTCTCGCCCCATAAATCTGCCTCTTTCTTTCCTCCCTCTGTCTGCTCGCTTCTCATTCTGTTCTGTTGGCACTAATCCTGTCTGCTATTCATGGCCAAGCTGCTCGCTAGAATGACCGGCGGGGACGGACACCAATGTGGATTCCTTCATGAACCGCGTGAAGGGGTGAATAATTCCTTTGACACCTCTTAGACGCTTGCAGGAGAGAGCCAGACACCAGGGATTATCGGAGGAATAAAACAAGCTCTGGTGAAAGAGAACTTGCTCTTTAATGTTGAGGGATGCAGTGAGCTGTGACCGGCTGCGGCGCTATTGTACGTTCACTCTCCGTCTGGTAGCGTGGAAGGATATGCAACCTCTTTTTGGAAACTTCTAATTTTATAATGAGATATATAAAGCAGGAAACGTTTCGGAAAAGACTGCATGCCAGATTTGAACTCGTACCATCTGCATAAGCACCACTATTGCGCTAAGCCACTGCTCCAACATGACAAATGCCATTTCAAAATCTTCTCTGTACAAAATGAAACATTTCTTTTATTAATTAAATAAGTCAACATGAAACATTGAACATACTTTGGTGTAACAGTATATCAAATGAGAAAAATAGGTCAGCGTTAGATTTTAGCATTTGGAATTTATTGGAAAATGAATCAAGTGGCTTCTTTTTTTAATATTTGTCCTTGGCTATATGTCAATGTCAATGTCAATGTCACCTTTATTTATATAGCGCTTTAAACAAAATACATTGCGTCAAAGCAACTGAACAACATTCATTAGGAAAACAGTGTCAATAATGCAAAAATGAGAGTTAAAGGCAGTTCATCATTGGATTCAGTTATGTCATCTCTGTTCAGTTAAATAGTGTCTGTGCATTTATTTGCAATCAAGTCAACGATATCGCTGTAGATGAAGTGTCCCCAACTAAGCAAGCCAGAGGTGACAGCGGCAAGGAACCGAAACTCCATCGGTGACAGAATGGAGAAAAAAACCTTGGGAGAAACCAGGCTCAGTTGGGGGGCCAGTTCTCCTCTGACCAGACGAAACCAGTAGTTCAATTCCAGACTGCAGCAAAGTCAGATTGTGCAGAAGAATCATCTGTTTCCTGTGGTCTTGTCCTGGTGCTCCTCTGAGACAAGGTCTTTACAGGGGATCTGTATCTGGGGCTCTAGTTGTCCTGGTCTCCGCTGTCTTTCAGGGATGTAGAGGTCCTTTCTAGGTGCTGATCCACCATCTGGTCTGGATACGTACTGGATCCGGGTGACTGCAGTGACCCTCTGATCTGGACACAGACTGGATCTGGTGGCCACGGTGACCTCGGAACAAGAGAGAAACAGACAAATATTAGCGTAGATGCCATTCTTCTAATGATAGCAAGTACATAGGTTGTTATGGGAAGTGTTTCCGGTTCCGGTTTACCTAATTAATGCAGCCTAAAAATCCTTTAACGGATTTGGATAATAAAAGCATATTAGTATGTTATGTGTATGCCAGGTTAAAGAGATGGGTCTTTAATCTAGATTTAAACTGCAAGAGTGTGTCTGCCTCCCGAACAATGTTAGGTAGGTTATTCCAGAGTTTGGGCGCCAAATAGGAAAAGGATCTGCCGCCTGCAGTTGATTTTGATATTCTAGGTATTATCAAATTGCCTGAGTTTTGAGAACGTAGCGGACGTAGAGGATTATAATGTAAAAGGAGCTCATTCAAATACTGAGGTGCTAAACCATTCAGGGCTTTATAAGTAATAAGCAATATTTTAAAATCTATGCGATGCTTGATAGGGAGCCAGTGCAGTGTTGACAGGACCGGGCTAATATGGTCATACTTCCTGGTTCTAGTAAGAACTCTTGCTGCTGCATTTTGGACTAGCTGTAGTTTGTTTACTAAGCGTGCAGAACAACCACCCAATAAAGCATTACAATAATCTAACCTTGAGGTCATAAATGCATGGATTAACATTTCTGCATTTGACATTGAGAGCATAGGCCGTAATTTAGATATATTTTTGAGATGGAAAAATGCAGTTTTACAAATGCTAGAAACGTGGCTTTCTAAGGAAAGATTGCGATCAAGTAGCACACCTAGGTTCCTAACTGATGATGAAGAATTGACAGAGCAACCATCAAGTCTTAGACAGTGTTCCAGGTTATTACAAGCAGAGTTTTTAGGTCCTATAATTAACACCTCTGTTTTTTCAGAATTTAGCAGTAAGAAATTACTCGTCATCCAGTTTTTTATATCGACTATGCAATCCATTAGTTTTTCAAATTGGTGTGTTTCACCGGGCTGCGAAGAAATATAGAGCTGAGTATCATCAGCATAACAGTGAAAGCTAACACCATGTTTCCTGATGATATCTCCCAAGGGTAACATATAAAGCGTGAAGAGTAGCGGCCCTAGTACTGAGCCTTGAGGTACTCCATACTGCACTTGTGATCGATAGGATACATCTTCATTCACTGCTACGAACTGATGGCGGTCATATAAGAACGATTTAAACCATGCTAATGCACTTCCACTGATGCCAACAAAGTATTCAAGTCTATGCAAAAGAATGTTGTGGTCAATTGTGTCAAACGCAGCACTAAGATCCAATAAAACTAATAGAGAGATACACCCACGATCAGATGATAAGAGCAGATCATTTGTAACTCTAAGAAGAGCAGTCTCAGTACTATGATACGGTCTAAATCCTGACTGGAAATCCTCACATATACCATTTTTCTCTAAGAAGGAATATAATTGTGTGGATACCACCTTTTCTAGTATCTTGGACAGAAAAGGGAGATTCGAGATTGGTCTATAATTAACTAGTTCTTTGGGGTCAAGTTGTGGTTTTTTGATGAGAGGCTTAATAACAGCCAGTTTGAAGGTTTTGGGGACATGTCCTAATGACAATGAGGAATTAATAATAGTCAGAAGAGGATCTATGACTTCTGCAAGCACCTCTTTCAGGAGCTTAGATGATATAGGGTCTAACATACATGTTGTTGGTTTAGATGATTTAACAAGTTTATAGAACTTTTTATAGAACTTTTTAAGTTTATAGAAGTTTTTATAGAACTAAATAATGATCTGAGATATCATCACTTGGCTGAATAATTTCAACACCATCAACATCAATTCCATGTGACAGTATTAAATCTAGAGTATGATTTCGACAATGAGTAGGTCCTGAAACGTGTTGTCTAACACCAATAGAGTTCAGAATGTCTATAAATGCTGATCCCAATGCATCGTTTTCATTATCAACATGGATATTAAAATCACCAACTATTAAAACTTTATCTGCAGCCAGAACTAACTCGGATGTAAAATCACCAAACTCTTTAATAAAGTCTGTATGGTGCCCTGGTGGCCTGTATACAGTAGCCAGTACAAACATAACAGGGGATTTATCATTAACATTTGTTTCTTTGGATAATGTTATATGAAGTACCATTACTTCAAACGAGTTATACTTGTAGCCTGCCCTCTGAGAAATCCTGAAAACGTTGTTATAAATTGAAGCAACACCTCCACCTTTGCCTTTTAGACGTGGCTCATGTTTATAACAGTAATCTTGGGGGGTGGACTCATTTAAAATAATGTAATCATCAGGTTTTAGCCAGGTTTCTGTCAAACATAGTACATCTATATTATGATCAGTGATCATATTATTTACAAAAAGTGTTTTCGTAGAAAGGGATCTGATATTCAATAAGCCAAGCTTTATCATTTGTTTATCCATATTGCTTCTGTTTTTTATTTGTTGAACCTCAATTAAATTATTAATCTTAACTTGGTTTGGACGTTTTTTGTATTTTCTAGTTCGGGGAACAGACAGTCTCTATAGTGTGATATCTAGGTGAAAAAGTCTCTATGTGCTGAGAATTAACTGACCTCTGTGACGGGAGGCAGCTAGCAGACGGTCGGTTTAGCCAGTCTGTCTGCCTCCTGACCTGGGCCCCAGTTAGTCAAGTATAAACACTAAGACTATTTGCCATATTTCTAGAGAGAAGAGTGGCGCCACCCCAGGAGGGATGAAGATATGTGTGTGTGTGTGTGTCATTGCCTATATATATATATATATATATATATATATATATATATCTGTTCAAATTGTGTGGTAACACAAATTGCTAATTAGCCAATCACATTGGCAGCACCTCAATGAATTTAGGCATCTAGATGCGAAGACGACTTGCTGAAGTTCAAACCGAGCATCAGAATGGGGAAGAAAGGGGATTTAAGTGACTTTGAATGTGGAATAATTGTTGGTGTAAGATGGGCTGGTCTGAGTATTTCAAAAACTGCTGATCTACTGGGATTTTCACACACAACTATCTCTAGGGTTTACAGAGAATGGTCCAAAAAAGAGAAAATAACCAGTGAGCGGCAGCTGTGTGGATGAAAATGCCTTGTTGATGTCAGAGGTCAGAGGAGAATGGGCAGACTGGTTAGAGATGATAGAAAGGCAACAGTTACTCATATAACCACTCGTTACAACCAAGGTATGCAGAATACCATCTCTGAACACACAACACATCGAACCCTGAAGCAGATGGGCTGCAGCAGCAAAAGACTAAAATCACTGATTATTAAAAGATTATCAACAATTCAGAGAATGTATCTCGACCATTATCATATTTTCTAAGCATCAACCTGACTAAATGTATTATGATATTTATTTTCAGCCATATTTTATGTAGCAAAACATCTAGCACACACTACATGCAAATAATCTGGTATTAACTGCATATTAAATGTGTTAGTTAATGGTTGCACATGTGCCTGTGTTATAAATGTTCAGAAATTGTTGACAGCTCATTAAAGATCAACATAAATGCTCTGAGAGCAGCCTTTCTGGAAATACAACATGCACAAGTACACACACACACACAGCCACAGAGAGCTGAGACCTGGATCCATGTCTGATAGCAGGGACAACATCACAGCAAGAGCTACTGATAAAGTCATAAGTCACGGTTAGTACATCAACATCACCAGCCCTATGAGCCAGAGCAGGATAAATGCACTGTGCTCAGAGGAGAACAATGGCATATATCAGCCTCAATAATGCACTGCAACCTCAAAATATGCTTTAAAAATAATGGCTTACTGGAGAATGATTAAAAAAATATTACCAATAGATGTCACCATACATTACAGTCAAGTTGACTGATTAAGTTTCTGAATTGCACATTTTGTATTCCAAGTTTTCTAAACGTGTTGTTTAAATACACAAATTATGCATTATTTGTTTTAATATATATATATATATATATATATATATATATATATATATATATATATATATATATATATATATATATACATACAGTACAGACCAAACGTTTGGAAACATTACTATTTGTATTGTTTTTGAAAGAAGTTTCTTCTGCTCATCAAGCCTGCATTTATTTGATCAAAAATACAGAAAAAACAGTAATATTGTGAAATATTATTACAACTTAAAATAATAGTTTTCTATTTGAATATACTATATAAAAAAAATAATTTATTACTGTGATGCAAAGCTGATTTATTATGAGTGTTGGAAACAGTTCTGCTGTCTAATATATTTGATGAATAAAAGGTTAAAAAGAACTTCATTTATTCAAAATAAAAAAAAAATTCTAATAATATATATTCTAATTTTATATATTCTTTACTATCACTTTTTATCAATTTAACACATCCTTGCTGAATAAAGTATTGATTTTATTTAAGAAAAAGAAAGAAAAAAAAATGACTGACCCCAAATTACTGACCAGTAGTGTATATTGTTATTACAAAATATTTATATTTTAAAAACATAGCTTCTTTTTTTTTTCTTTTTTTTTACTTCTACTTTTTATTCATCGAAGTATCCTAAAAAAGGATCACATGTTCTGAAAAAATATTAAGCAGCAGAACTGTTTCCAACTTTGATAATGAATCATCATATTAGAATGATTTCTAAAGGATCATGTGACAATGATCCTAAAAATTCAGCTTTGCATCACAGAAATAAATGATAATTTAAAGTATAATAAATTTAAAAACAATTATTTAAAATTGTAATAATATATCACAACATTTTTTTTCTGTATTTTTGTTCAAATAAATGCAGGCTTGATGAGCAGAAGAAACTTCTTTCAAAAACATTAAAAATAGTAATGTGTCCAAACTTTTGGTCTGTACTGTATATATATATATATATATCATTATATATCAATTTTTTTAATAATAATAATAATAAAGGTTTTGGATCATTTTATCACTCATTAATCAGAAAATACAGTCAATTGTGCAGGAAATGAAAAAACATTTACATGAAAAAAAAGGCTTTCGCCTGTAGTATCATCCCTTTAAAAAAATAGCATGAAAACTGAAGCATAATGTTATCATTAACTAGCAATATCATTGTAAAATTCCCAATAATCATATTTGAGCAGCACAATTTGCACATCTTGAACCGATGTAGTTTTGTCATGTTGCATCACCAACATGCACTGTTTTAAATACACCCAATATTGCATGAAACAAGACACATTTGTATTGAATTTGGCTTAAGATGCCAGGGACTCATTCACTCTATTCTAAAACCCAGTGAATTGCCTATGTAGGCAGCAATAATACATCAAATGGTGCTCCCAATGTGAAGGCTGTTCCAAAACAATTTTCTTTTCTAAGGCAGCATCACATATTCTTCTCCGAGAAGGCAATCTTGCATTTCAATGGGCCCCAAAAAAAACACACTTGATAAACAAAGAAAATACTATTTTAAGCTTTGTGCGTGATGCTTACGAGTTGAGTGTCCTTGCTTTGGAAAGCTATTTCTATGACACAAATCATTCAAACTGCTGCTTAGTAAGCTGCCTTACTGTCTTCATAGCTGGCCTCTAAGTTTTGAACCTGAGCCCCAGTCTCCAATTCCCAATGGTTACTGCCCTTTTTTCTCAAGTCCACTCGTGTCAGATCTTTTAAAGGCTCTTATAATCAGTTAGCAGATATAGCATGAAGATAACTGCTATCATTTCTATTTTAGTTTAAGATTCAAAATAGCTGCTATCACTTTTGTTAACATCCAGTATCATCAGCATTAGGACTTCCTATACCATTCTATCCTTATCCTATACCGGTAAAAACATTTGATACAATACCATTCAGAAGTTTGGGGTCTTTTACTCAGGAAGGATGCATTAAATTGATTCTATTTTTTTTTTAAATGCTGTTCTTCTGAACGTTCTATTCCAAGATGGTTCACGTTTCCACAAAAAGTGAAGGATCATGTGCAGGCCCGTAGCTGGGGTCAGTGGGGCCCCGGTGCAGATTGTACCAGTGGGCCCTGCTTGAAATTGTTTAATTTGTATGTCCGTTCTATTTATTTATTTGTGCTATATACACAATGTTTATGTTTTTTCAAGTTTGTAGGTGTCCAGGTGAAACCGAATAATTAAATATAAAATAACACTGTATAGTTTTCAATGTAAAATAAAATACACAGTCAAACCAAAATTTATTCAGACACTTTCAACATTTCTCACATTATCACAGTTTATTTGCTATAGTTTAGAAATTGGTAATAAAATATGACAAGAACTCAGAGTTAAACTGTGTCAGAACAAATTTGTCCTGATAATGTAAGATAACTTTGATAGAAAGGTATGCAATGGATTATAATCAACCAAAACTTCAGACAACTGTTAGTATGAAAATATTTACACAACTATCCATACTTTGTTAAACAATTACCAAGCAATGCTTAATTTTGTTTAGTCTGTGGTAGGGCTGGACGATTATGGCCTAAAATCAAAACCTCGATTAATTGAACATTTTACCTCGATTACGATTATTGAACGATTATTTTGTTTCTGTTTTGTTTTTTTGCCCTCATAGTTCACTGACAAGGTTTGTACTGTAAATATGATTGACTATCAGCAGTTATTTTATCTATGTTCGTAACATTTCCTACTAGGGTTGGGTATCGTTTGAATTTTATTGATTCCGATTCTTATCGATTCCTAGTTTTGATTCCAATAAGATAAAAAATCCAATATAAAAAAATAAAGTCAAACATTTAGATGTCAAACATTTTTACAAAGCATTCTGTTGCAGCTGAATAACATGAGCAAAAATCAGCAGCCTACAAAACACTGCAAGAGGAATTTTGCCTGTGATTTAAAAAAAATACCATAGCAAAAACAACTAGATTTATATAAATTTCAAATATTAAAGTGTTAAAGACAAGTATTAAAATAGGTCAGTAATAAGAAAGGAACAAACAAATCAATTAGCAATATCATAAGTAAATACAACTAAACTAAATTTCAGGTACAGAAACTGTAATTAAAACTTTAAAAACACTGCATAGTTTTCTTTTTATAAATAAAATAAAAATGAATCAAGTAAAGTTATTAAATCTATTCAGTCAAGATCAGTGAATGATTTTCTTTTGTTCTTTGATTAACATTAATGACAGACAGCGCGTTTATTAGGCTGTTGTCTCTTTAAGCAAAAACACTGCACATGTGTTTTCTTTCTCATCTGTTTATGTTCACGTAAGACAAAAACGGCTGCGTTTATGATGATATACTGATGTAGTTTTCTGTATCGCAGTTTCGACTCGGAACAACCTTTTCTACAGTTAAAATACACAGAACAGTCCGAGAAGGGACACAAACCGGGAACCCGCAGCGCGACCGCCGACCGCTGCTCTCTGTGCACACGCTTGTGCTTCATGTGCGCTGCACACAAACATGCTGTAATAAGTTTTGAGATTCTAAGCTACTTTAGTGATAAATCACAGGACAGTGATGACAACTAGTTTCTGTGTTTCTCTGTGCGCGCGATCTTCACAGCTACTGTTTATATGAGTGTTCGTGCCACAATGCAGCTGCGTGAACATGGCATCTCGATGTAAGAATACACATCAGTTCATCTAATCGCTTGAATGTCCAAACCATAAAACAAATACAACTGACAAAGTTTAGTGAAGACGCAAGGCTCACCGCTCACACCGCTTTGCTTTTATGCCACTGAATGGAGACATGTGGCTACACACGCGCTAGTATGCTTTTAAGGGGGAAGTGTTAACGGGATTAAAAAAACGAAATAACCGACATGGGAAAATTACGTCGGTTAGAGGTTATGAATTTCGGTTTTGATTATTTTTCGATTAATCGTCCAGCCCTAGTCTGTGGGGTGCATTACCAATTCAGGAAAAAACATGTAAGCAAAACATGGTGAGGGTCAAAGTGTATAAAAAAATAATTTTTGGTCCCAAATTTACACTTTTTTTTTATCAATTTCACTGGTAGTCTACAGTATGAAGAATTGTGGGGTATAATATGTTAGTACTTTATTTTGCTATACTCACTTACATAAATGAATTATAGTGTCTTGCACCCACTACTAAAGCTATATAAACAATTATATCTGGTGTCTGAATAATTTTTGGTTGGACTGTGGATAAATTCTTGTTAAAACTACAAAGTAATTCAGTCAAGAGCAGTGAAGGACACCGACAGCAGAGCTAGTAAATTATGCGCGGTCACTTTAAGAGACAATGCATCCATTAAAATGATACACATCCGATTTCTTTCTCAACTGTTAATTTTCCCTTAAGACATAACCGACAGTTTTTTTGAACACATGACATATTTTGTATGTATTTGTCGGTACAAAAGCAAGAAGAGGCAGATTCGTTGTTGAAGCGCTTTTAGACACGTCTCTGCATGCGCCCTGAATACCAGAACACCGCGGGTGCTGAATTGGGCTCTTTCACATCTTTTTCTGTTTGTTTAAAATTCCTGAAGGAGAGCTCGGTTCAGTGTGGCTGTCTTTGAGACTCGGCTCTCTGCGTGTGCACCGAACACAGCGCTAGAGTAGTCACTCAGTCGAGCTTTCCCGCGTCTTGTGATTAAATGCTTTAAACTCTTTTGAATGTTTCAATTGGCAAGGTTTAAAAACATGATAAGCTTTCATGACGGCACTCAGCAGTGGCCCGTCAACTGATCCAAGTGTCTTTTTAGGCTGGCCTCAGCCAGTCGGTTGAGCTCGCCGGGGACCCCCCCTTAGCCGTGGGCCCCTATAATCGTCACCACCTTTCACCCCACTAGCGACGGCCCTGATCATGTGACACTGAAGAATGCTGAAAATACAGCTTTGCAGTGCAAGAATAAATTACATTTTAAAATATATTTAAATAGAAAACAGTTTTTTAAAAGTTAATAAAATTTCACATTACAGTATTTTAAACTGTATTTATCAAATAAATGCAACCTTGGTGAGCATAAAAAAATTCTTTCAAAACCTTTCAATGAAATCTTACTCCAACTTTTGAATGGTAGTGTAAATTATGATAATTTTTAACTCGATTTAAATAGATTAAACATGACTAAGTGGACAAACACTAGCCAGTCACTTGAATTCTGACAAAATGAAGCACTTTTAATTTCTCCATTTAGCAGACACTTTTATCCAAAGCATCTTACAAACGGGCCACATCACAAGCAATTTCTCATAAGCGGTAGCAATATTCATAGTACACAATATGCCAAGTTTAAAGTATAAGATTAGTATACAAACTACATTAGCACATAGACGTATCCACTATCTGTGGCGTATTTTTAAAAGCATGGAACCCATCCTATCATGTACGGCGGCAATCAGAAAAGAGCGTAATCTGCCAACGGTATCAAGAGCAGGATGAGTGCCGTCTCTCCAGCGTTTTGTAAATGGATTCCAAAGACAAGCGACCGCACCATGTGACCAAAGTGAAGTGGACGGCATGCTCCTTATCTCTGAAGGAGAAAGGGATGGCTGGGAGCAGTGGTGGCACCTTGGCTCTCCGGACAGAGCTGTAACATGAAAACGGCCGTCCTTGCTGGCAACAGAGCTAAAGTGGATATATTTCAGGTGTTGTACTTCAAGAGGTCAGTGCGTAGAGACATGACAGAATGGACGCTGCTCAAGCGGCTTCTGGACGCTGTGCACCAGCACTCCACCATGATCGGACGCCTCTGGCTCACGGTCATGGTGATTTTCCGCCTGCTAATTGTGGCTGTGGCCACTGAGGACGTCTATACGGATGAGCAGGAGATGTTTGTATGCAACACCCTTCAACCGGGATGTCCCAATGTCTGCTACGATGCCTTCGCCCCAATCTCGCAGCCTCGGTTCTGGGTCTTCCAGATCATCACTGTGTCTACACCTTCACTTTGCTTCATCATCTACACCTGGCACAACTTGTCCAAGCAGCCAAAAGGCGAGCAGTCGAGGGAAGCATACGATCGCAGTTGCGACTCGGACAGTTGCTCTATCAAGTCGCACAAACATCTCGGACACAGTCTTGCTGATGTCTTTGAGGGCATTGCATTGCAGGAAGCCAAGGCTCCGTCGAAAAGCTCCTCGGGTGTCCTTTCCAAGTACTACGTCTTCCATGTGTGCTTTCGCACCGTTTTGGAGGTCGGTTTCGTAGTGGCTCAATGGCTCCTCTTCGGATTCCACGTTCCCGCTCACTTTGAGTGCACAGCGACGCCTTGCATGCAGAAGGTTGACTGCTACGTCTCGCGTCCCACCGAGAAAACCATCTTCCTGATCTTTATGTTTTGCGTTGGGATCTTCTGCATCTTTCTCAGCTTCCTAGAGCTCAATCATTTGGGCTGGAAGATGATTAAGAAGTCGGTGCTCATCAAGGATGGCTCCTGGAAGGGATACGACGCTATAAACCAAGACTCGCAGTCGATAGCCTCACTAACCTTCAGAGACGTGACCAGCACTACTTCTTTACCTACCCTAGATCTAGTCGTGGACCATCAACCTGACTGGACCTGTGCTGGGAGCTGCTCAACGAAGAAAGACAAAGACACCTGCAGAGGAACACAATCGCTCAAGGGTAAATCGCAACCAAACAAAGGAAGAAAATCAAAGCAGAAGAGCACTGAGGTTTGGATATAAACTCAATTATGGACAAGTCGAAGAGTCTTAAAATTGATTACGATGCTATTTTTGTTGGTAGGTTTTTTGAAGGCAGCTGCTACTCGTGTGTTTAGATGAGTTTAAGAAATAAAATGCACAATCAGTCATGACATGTTATCAATATTTCCACGTCGTTTATTTATGCAATATACAGTGTGTAATAATATATTCATTTACAACATCTATAAACCACTTTGTGTATAAATTATGCCAGAGAGCAAAAAGAAAACAATTCACAGCCTTTCCTTTCACTCAATGATGTAGTGATGAACATTCGAGTAGAAGTTTTGTAAGAACACTAAAATTGGTACAGGAGTTAGTAATAGTGTTTGGAAACAAAGAGCTATTCTACATCTAAAGTCCGAGATCAAGATTATTGGGGTGCCACATTTTCTTCCGAGTCGAGCAATTTCTTGTTTTCACAATGACCTCTAGAATAGTAGTCATATATATTATTATATACTAAGAATCAGATCTTTCATTTTACTAGAACATTATCTATAATCTCTTAACTTTTGAATTTAAAGCTGCCGTGTGTATTTTTTTTCAAATGTTAAAATGTTTTATCATATCCCAGTATTTTGTGCAGGGATAATAAGACACTATACCGTTTGAAAGTTTGGGGTCTCTTAAATTCACCAATATCACATTTATACAATAGAGATACAATAAAAACTGTATGTTTTATAATGTAAAAAAGGTTCAATAGTATTACAATTTAAACAGTTTTCTATGTTAATATATTTTAAAATGTAATTTATTCCTGTGATCAAAGCTGAATTTCTCTTGTCTTGTGATCCTTCAGAAATCATTCTAAAATGCTGATTTGCTGCTCAAGAAACATTAATTATTATTAGTAATGTTGAAAACAGTTGTGCTGCTCCATGATACTTTTCAAAAGAACAATTATTAAAATATAAATATATATATATATTACTAGTCAATTTGACATGTTTCTCCAGAATTAAACAGAATTTCTTTCAAAATAAAAAATACAAAAAAACTACTGACCCCAAACTTTTCAATGGTAGTGTATGTACATTTTAAAACAATTTGTTGGAGTGCTCTGAACAATGCACGTTTAGCTCAACCAGTGGCGTGGGTTTGGGGCAAAACTACACATTTTTCCAAACAATGAAAAATGGAGGGTTAGGTAAATGTTTCTAAAAGAAAAATAGGGCTGAATAAAAATATCTTAAATAATCTCTATAGTGATTTTTTACATTTGAAAATCCAAAAGATCTGAGATCCATACCCATATTCCTTGATCTTATTATTCTGTGCCACTATTTCCTGCACTGATTTCCAGCAACTGTTGATAAATCTACTGTAAAACAAGATATATTTTAGTGATAGTTTGAATAGTCGATAAATTGAACAGCATATTTTGGACCTGTTGTTAAAATGATCCATAATTATTTTTGGAAGGTTCCCTATCTAATCTATTGCAAGAGATGTGAAGGAGTTTCTTTCACCACTGACATTTTCTTCAGAGAATGCAAAAATACAGTACTTTTGGCAACTCAGTTAGGTGCTGTTAGTGGCACAGAATTGATATGTTACAGTTTTAGGCATCATTTGTTTCAAACAGCTGTTTCACTTTTTGTTCTCTGACTGCTCTATTTGGCCAAAAAAATTAATAAAAAATACAACAGGGAAGGATCTGAAAACATCTGGATGGTTAATGGCACTATCTGTCCAATACAGAAACAAAAACAGTCATCCAAAGTTCAATTCCATCCACAAGAAACATACGGCTCGGAATAACAAAAATAATGTTCGACATTTCTTGAGTACAGTATGTTTTTGGGGGTCAAACAGACACAATATTCGTCAGTTCAAACTAAACTGGTCCGAATTAGAAAGATGTCGACTGCCGCTGATAAGCACAGGACGGTTCGACTACAGAATGTTTCATTAACATCTGCACATTTTAAAATGTCATTCGGAGGATGACATCAGTCAAACAAACCACATAGGTGAGCAAAAAGTTCTTGTTACATACAGTACGAAGTTGTGAACCATATCAATATATATTTATATATGCTTTTTAGCACTCCATAAGATTAGACTGATAAAATTTTGTATTTCTCGGCATGGCAGAAAGAGATACAGTAGAAAGTGCAATGTCCTAAAACCAAAAAACACAACACAAAAATAAAATGTGCACATCAATGGGTGTGTTATTCTAAAGCTTTAGTGCAATACAGCCACCGTTAAAAAAAAAAGCACTTGAAGGCGCGAGAGAGCAAAACCCATTTAAAAAACACCTGCGATACTTACTATGATACCTAAGATCACAATAAGTCTGTAAACGGAGACAGACAGAGAGAGAAAGAGGACATTCATAAGAGTAGCAGTCAAGAGAGTCACAGTTTATAGAAAACTTGTGTTTCAAAAAACACATAAGACCACCGCAGGCAGGTAAACCTCATATCAGAGCAAAAGAAAAATATATATAAACAGCAAAAGTCCAAAATCCACCCCATTGGATGCATCACATTTTCAAATGGATAAGGTAAATGCTGCGTTGAAGATGAAATAAAATTACACTGCAAAAAAATACAAAATAAATAAAACTAAATTCTTAATCAGTATCTTGATGTTTTTCCAATAAAAATATCTAAACATTATTAAATCTAAACAATTTAATAATTTGTTTTATTTTATTAGAATTTATAAGACAGATATATATATCTTAAATTGGCAAACTGGTTTATACATAGAACTAGAAAAACAAAAATACAGTGGTATCTTTTAAAGTAAATTTCAAGTAAATTATCAGTATTTTGTCTTTTTTTTATTAAAAAACACTTTTAATTTTACATAAGAAACACAGTGTTATATTTGTTTTGTTTTTCATTTGACTTACACATTTTTTAAACTTATATATATATATATATATATATATATATATATATATATATATAAGTTTAAAAAATGTGTAAGTCAAATGAACTTATAAGTCAAATAAACTTTTAAAATGGAAATGAATTATTATTATTATTATCACTATTATTATTATTATTATTAAAAATAAATGTATTGTGTTTTAAAGATGTTTAGTTATTTTTTACTAAAGAACAAAGCAAAAACACTGATTAAAAATCTTTTTTTTTTGCAGTGTAAAATTCTAGATGTTGCACCATGATGCCTGGAAAACGTAATAAGATAAATAAATACTGAAATGTAAAAGGTTCAAAGTTGTCTGTGGTCAAACGCAAGGCTTTCATTGGTGAGAATGCAGCAGAGCATGTTGGGTGAGCAGACGGTTCAGACAGTTTGGTTTGGCGTGCGGTCAGTGACCCGGGGCTCATTGAGGCAGGGGCACTAGGACCTCGACGTAGTTTATGGGGAAGAAGCCCGATTCGCCGTTAATCATGCCTTCATACCAGTTCTCATCAATCTGATTGGTGAGGATGATGATGTCGCCCTCTTTGAAGCCCAGCTCGCCCTCGTTCTCCGGCTCAAAGTCGTAGAGCGATCGACAGCAGGGCTGGTCCAAGTGTGACTCGCTCTCTGCAAAGAGGAGACACACATTTAAACATTTGTTAAAGGAATAGTTCGCCCATTCACTGAATCTGTCATTTTTACTTATAATGTTGATCCGAGCCCATATGCTGCTTTTTAAATTTTATGATCTTGTCCTACAATGTTCACGGTGACCACAGCTGTCAAACCAATCATTTTAGTACCATTGATAAACTATTACAGTTTTTGTTATTAATTAGAATCAGATATTTTTTCTTTTTTATAATTTTTATTACTTTTGGGAGCATTTTGTCAAGATTTTGTTTTTAATATAGTTTTTAGGTTTTACTTTAGTTCATATACTACTATAGTTATTCTTAATATTTCGAATTAGACTTTATTTTTATATTTGTTGTCATTTTTAAAGCTCAGGAATTCGTGTTGTGTTTTTGTCATTTTTATCCGTTTTCCCTAAGTTTTGGTTTTAGCTTATTTCGTTTTAGATATTTTAGTACTTCAGCTTAAACCAGTTTCTTTATTTTCCTTTCTTTCTTTTTTTTTTTTTTTTACAAGTAATGGATTTTTTATGGTTTACGCCAAAAAAAGCACCATAAGCTTTAAGCAAGAAACGTACCAAAATATTAGTTCTTTTTACATTTAAGGCTCATTCACATCCAGTATATTCCTTATAAAAAGATATTAAGTATAATGCAATTAAAATGCATAAATATAATGCAGTAACCTAAATAAGTTACATACACTTTTTTACTATGTCACTATGAAATTCTACTGATATTTTTAAAACAGAAAACAGGTCTGGAATCACTTGAGGAAGAGAAAATTGGGTTTGAAATGAAATATTTAACACCTATGTGCTGAATTCAAACATCCAGTGCAACTAATGGAAAGAAAACAGCAGAGGGTTACTGAGAGGAAAGTAAAAGAAACTCAGTTTGAGAGCTGATGTGTGGGCAGATGAGATGAGTGGGTCCACATGAAATCTCTGAGCACAGATCTCCAACAAAAGCTCTACATATTTCTGCAGAATTCAAATACTACAATCTCACATTCAGTGAGAGTCTAGGCCTGAACCTACAGGATGATACTCACGTTTGCTATCACCATTGGAGCTCTCAGGCCATGATAGAGTCATGGGTGCTGTGTGTGTGAACTTATCAACTGAGAGCAAAAACACATGAGATCAAACATCAGAGACAAACGCATACACACACGAGCATGAACATGACCACAAAAAAACAACAACAACCATGTCATCCACAAATTACGTATGTGAATTGTCAGGTTGTTTGGTTTTGATTCTGATTCTATTATTTTGATAGTATTAACCTCTTTACGTTTTCCCAAAGCTTCTAGTTTTAAAGTCTTTTCAAGTCTGATTCCTATTTTGCATCATGTGACTGAAATACAAAAAGTCAGAACAGGTTAAAGTAATAAAATATTTCCATGATAAACATTACCACCTACTTTTTCCATTTACAGTGTGGTTGACTTGGATATCTGGAAAGGAATATGAATGAATATGTAAGAACACATGATGGTGAAATATGTGAGCAACACACAATAAAAGCCATTCATGAAGCTCTAGTCTCTTAAAAAAAACACACACACACACACACACACAAAGAACGACAAGCCAGAAGGGAAAAAAACACACAAAATGAAACAAACAATGAAACCTCAAAATAGACTGTATAGCATATGTTCATTAAATGTAATTTTTCCACCAGTCGATGGCTGGTAAATAATAAATATATATTTGTATTGTTATTATTTCTATTTATTTTTTTTGCTAGTAAGCACTGTAGTTGTATTAATTTATTAATAGATATACTGTAAGAAAATTCTCAGACCTCATAAAAACTAGTAATTTTATAGATAATTTCATAGAAAATAGGATCTTGAAAACATTTAACAACTAAAAGTTATGTCAAAATACAAAAAGAAACATTAAAGATTCTGCGTATGTTCAGCCTTCATGCTCAGACTGAAGCACACAAGTTGAGGTGTTTTCCTGTGGATACCTGTGCTTTTGACTGATGAGGTGTGGGTAAGTCCATTGTGTTGCATGTTTTCGATGGTCTCCAAATTGGACACGATCGACTTTGGCTTGAACTCTTTTTTGGGCCGACTGCTTGCAGTGGATATCCTGCAAGAGCAAAATATATATGCATATTAGCAAGAAACCTACATTTGTTATTGTTGACCATTTCATAACATATCTTCCAATTAAGACAGATCAACAATAGGCTAGATCATAAAATACACAGGGGGAAAAAAAACTAAGTGAAGTGATATGGGATGATTTCAAGCTGATTTGCAGAATGTGTAGTTGAAGATACCTGCTCTGTAGTTTGCTGTCGAGCTCCTTCAGGATCTCCAAGGACTGTCGATGGTAATCCAGCCCTGCCTCGATCAGAGCTGATAACTGACTCACCTGCTCCACCTAAAGGTACATGAAAGACATGACTTTTCACTGATCCCAGAACAGAAACATAAACAATATATAATTAATAGGAAAACACATATAGTGTGCAGCACATACAGAAGACTGTAATGAAAGAATAATGATATGATATCTCAATAATAAAGTCCCAAAGTTATGATAGTTCACCAAAAAAAATGGTAAATTGTGTCATTATTTACTCACCCTCATGTCTTTCCAAACCTTTATGAGATTCTTTTCTTATGCTGGATTTAAAGAAGATATTCTGAAATATGCTGGTAATCAAACAGTTGATGGCCTCCACTGCATAGTATTTCTTTACATACTATGGAAGTCAATGGGGACCAAAAACTGTTTGGTTCTTTTCAAAATTCTACGAAATATCGTCTTTTGTGTTCAACATAAGAAAAAAAAATTATACATGTTTGGAACAACATGAGGGTAAGTAAATGATGACAATATTTCTACATATACTATATATGATGACAATATATATATATATATATATATATATATATATATATATATATATATATATATATATATATATATTTATATATATATATATGCATTGTGTATATTTATTCTGAATCTATAAATACACACACATCCAGCATATATTTTGAACATATTTACATGAATGTATATATTAATATCATATATAAAATATATTTAATATATAAACGTAACATATTTTTCTCAAATATATACATGCATATGAGTGTATTTATATATACTTAATAAATATACACAGTACACACATACATTATGTAAACAAAAACTTTCATTTTGGATGCGATTAATCGTTTCACAGCACTAATATATATATATATACATATACATATATATGTGTGTGTGTGTGTGTGTGTGTGTGTGTGTATGTATGTATATATATATATATGTATGTATATACATATATATATATATATATATATATATATATATATATATATAAATAATCACTCTTTAATAATGTTCTCATTGGTAATTTCCCTTACATCGTTCTCCAAAAAGTTAAACATGCTCCTCTCAGCGAGTTCTTTGGATTCCTCAAACTTCTCCACAGCCTGTTTGATCTCCTCGTCGGGAATCTTGCCTTGACGTTTCTTCTTGTAGTCAAAGTCTAACCGTCGACCCTCCAGTTTCTTCAGATGATGCTATCAGGAAATCACATGAGATGTAATCATGTACTTCACTAACCTTAAACACTAACTAAAAACGGACAAACAGCTATCTGTAAATGACAGTGTCTGATAATAGAGGGAATCAGGGACATAAAATGAACAATTATTTGTTTGTTATTTAATAATAAAAAAATAACAAAACAGTGTTGTACAACAATCTCTTTGAGGTCTTTGTCTTGTAGAGTCTGAAGGGGGTCAATGAAGTTCTGTTTCACATTGATATCAAGGGCATCTTTAATATCAGCCATCTGCTTCATGGCTTCACCGATGTCCACCAGCGCAGCTCCTGAGAAGATGAGGCAGGCATTATATTTTGACTTTAATATAAAGATTATCAAACATTTAAATGTAGAGAGAGAGAAAATTGTGTCATATATATATATACTATCCATGTCTTTTTACAAAAATAAATATATATAAATTTAATCAAATTTAAAGAAAGAAAAAATAACACTTTATTACATAATCACATTATAATGCCTTTTCGTGATAATATGATAATCCAGTGATTAAATACTTAACAAATGAAACGTACTTATTTCATATTTTTTTAATTTGCATTCAATAAACACAATCCACAGGGTAAGATTGCAAAAAAAAAATGCAACAAAATACCCCAAACAGTAAAACTGTTCTGATTTAAATTTCTAATCGGAGGATCCGCTTTGGAAACCACTGTAATATAACCAGCATGTGCTCAGCAGTGTCTGGCATCAACAAAGCACCACAAGGTGTCAGAGTTGTGTTCAAATGCCATAAGTACAGCAATATTGCAGGAAACGTGTTTCACAGTGCACAGTGTGCAAGACTGTGACTCAAAGAGAAACAGAGTTCTTGAGATCGACCAGCATTCCTTCGCGCTGTAGTGGGATTTCCGTAACCGTCTGCCTGTGGCTCATGTCTGTGCATGCATGTGCTTGACTGTTGGTATGTGCGGGCGTTACCAAAAGTGGACTCCTCCCCCAGTTCCCGTCCATATCGCAACATGCAGTCTCCTAAAAGCCCTTCAGTCTGCGGATAGCCCGTCGTCTTCACCTGCCCTCTGATTTTAGACACGGTGTTGAGCATTCCCAGTTTGGCTCTTGATGCTGTCCGGATACACGACATACACTCATGACCAAACCAGAAATCATCACACTGCACTCCAAACATGATTCACTGACTGAAGCAGCAGTGGAGGCAAGAGAGGCAGTGCCTACTCAAATAAATAAATAAAATTAAGACTGCATGAGAAAATAATCAACAACACACAAAAAAAGCTATTTCAAAATACAAGATTAAATAGTGTTTAAATCAATTATATTGTGACAGTGCAATAGTGATAAAGCTTCAAAGGGAGGTGAGTTTACTGTGTTCTCATTGAGTGAGATAATCATTTTAATGAGATAATGGTCAAAAATCATGT